>NC_083642.1:678676-682148 GCF_963576545.1 Limanda limanda | reverse complement strand
AAAATCATATCAGTCGATTTATCAGCTGAATTATATATTAGTCAGGTTTTGACTCCTCGTGTGTTTGTCATCACTTCTCTCTCTCTCTCTCTCTCTCTCTCTCTCTCTCTCTCTCACTCCCTCTCTCTCTCTCTCTCTCTCTCCTCCCAGGTGGTCCTGAGGGGAACCTGCTGGGTTTAAGAGGGCAAATGTCTCCCTGCATCAAGGACACACACACACTCACACACACTCACACACACACACACACACACACACACACACACACACACACACACACACACAGTGCACATGTGGCTAAAAGCCTGTGTGTCCCCGGAGTGAGGCAGGACAGGTGGACCAGACTTCGACCGTCCATCTTTGTTTAGTCCTGATCCACTGGGAGGGGGGGAGCTGCTGCATCAGCTGACCTGGCAACACTCACACACACACTCACACACACACTCACACACACACTCACACACACACAGACACGCTCTCCATCAGCGTGTGTGTGTACGAGTCCCTGGACGTCACTATGAGTGTGTGTCTGTGAGCGTGTCCACCTCGGGTGTGTTTCTGCGTGTTGTGCGTTTCTGTGCTGACGATCATATTCACTGTGGAGCTGTCGGCTCAGAGAAGAGAGAAAGAGGGAGAGAGAGAGAGAGAGAGAGAGAGAGAGAGAGAGGAGAGAGAGAGAGAGGAGAGAGAGAGAGAGAGAGAGAGAGAGAGAGGAGCTCTCACTCGTCTCTTCAACACACTTCACCATCGAAAGTGAAATGAGTTCCAGGTCATGTTTGATCTGATCCTTTGATCCCTGGAGAGTCGAGAAGAATCAGACACGTGGAGCTTCAAGGAGAAACAGGAGTCTCTCTCTCTCTCTCTCTCTCTCTCTCTCTCTCTCTCTCTCTCTCTCTCTCCTCTAGAGGACAGATCATCATTCAGCACTTTATGCTTCTACGTGTGAAGTTTGAATTCTACGATTCCAGCTGATGACAGTGAAGATCACTGAGGACCAAGGGTTGTTCTCCTGAGCTCGGAGATGATCCACTGAGCTGGTGAAGCTCTGAAGCTCTGAGGCTCTGAGGACCTTCAGAGAGAAGCTTCCACCAACCATCAACACACTCGTTTCTCATGAGAACAGAAACACGTCCTGAGAACCTGAGAGAAACGAACCTCTGATTAGACCTGAGACGTGTTTCACCAGAGAGCAGCTTTCATCAATATGATTTATTAATCATCACATTCCAGCCGAGCAGCCGAGGAGCACAAGTCAATGTCTGTGTGTGTCTGTGTGTGTGTGTGTGTGTGTGTGTGTCTGTGTGTGTGTGTGTCTGTGGGGGGGGGGATTAAAAATCCGGGCATTAATTAAGCAGATTGTTTCTTTAATGTGGTGAAGGAATAAAGGCTGTGGGGGGGGGGGGGGGGAATTAACTCCTCCTCCTCCTCCTCCTCCTATTCACCATTTATTCTGTTCATCTCATCTCTCTCTTCTTCTATGAAATCACACGAGTAGATATATAAAAACCCCTAGAGGCCAAACTGATTATGACAGATCGCTGATTGTCCTCGAACATTAAGGAATTCATATTATGAGTCAAACTACTAAAATGTTTTTGGGCCTAAATATCAAACAAATTAATTTACCCAGTTGTACCTTATATATACTTGTACTTGTATTGTATACATTTATAGATATATCTCTATAGATTTATATATCTATGGATTTATATCTCTATAGATATACATACGCACACATGCTGTTAATTAATAACTGAAGGTCATTTCATTCAGCAGCTCGGAGACGTGATCACAGACAGAAGCTTTATGTTGAGTTATGTCATGATTTATTATTGCTAATGTCAAGTTGTTGCCCTCTTGTCTTCTGTGCAACACACAATGTGACCTTGTGTGTGTGTGTGTGTGTGTTCATAGTGCACATGTGAATGGAAAGGTTTGTGTGATTCTGTCATGCTGCATCATATGACCCTTCCCTCTGTGTGTGTGTGTGTGTGTGTGTGTGTGTGTGTGTGTGTGTGCGATGTGTGCGTCAGTCACATGACAGCGTGCTGTAGGACGCAGCGATGACCTCTGGGAGAACGGCCTGACCTTCAGGCAGCCGCCCCCCCGACGGCTCCTGATGAACCTTCTCTCTCTGGATTTGTCTCTTTGTGTGGATTAAAGAACTTTACTCTGAAGATCAAAGGCTTTTAACTCCATGAAAGATAAACTATTCACATTAAATTCCTTTGATGCAGTTGAGTCTCCATGTTTTTCATTTCATGTCTGAATTCAAAGTGTCACGCAAAGAAAGTTTGGAATTTGAAATATCTTTGATAAACGTAGCGTTTCAAAGCTTTAAAGAAGTTGAACAAAACCAACATTACACGGATTATTAATAAGAACCATGGATTTTTTAAAAAAAGATCTAGCTCTCAAATATTTGTAAATCCTGAAATATCGATAAGAGTTTTGGCCTCAAAGAATCATGAATCACTTTGTCTCGAGTGGGAAACAACAGCTACAACGAGCAGATCTTAGCTCAGACAAGTCATTCATCTGTGTCTCAGTTTCACCTCCTCCTCCAGGTTCGCAGACGGGACACGAACAGGATGATTCTGTGTCTTCAGCTCGTTCTTCTCTCTGATGTTTGTTCAAGTTTCTGATCAGTTTGGTTGGAATCAGTTATTTGATGATATAGAAACAGGCTGAGACGTGATGATTGACAGCTGACACTGACTCCTGATTGGTTGAGTGTGTGTGTGGGCGGGACCTTGATACCACGGCTCCACCCCCCCAAGATGGCAGCGTTCGAATTCAAGATGTTTTGGCTTCATCTCTGTATATGTGAAGGAAGTTGTGTGTGTGTGTTTTTCAGTGTTTTCTGTGACTGTGGATTTAACTTTTCAGAACTTTAACACTCCCAAAAGAAACCAGACTAACACACTAATGTAAATAAATGTTAGATAATATGTCTCAACACAGTAACACACAGTATAATGTGTGTTACTGCTGCGTCGGAATCTGGAAAACGTTTCAAATCGTGTCTGCAGACACACACACAGGAGCTGCACCTTCTGAAGGTAATTACACTGTGTGTGTGTGTGTGTGTGCTCAGCAACAGAGACGCTTTACAGCTGCACAAACACAAATACACAACTCATTCAAAAGTCCTGTCTGATACCGAGAGGGAAAATATTAATAATTTAAAAAGCAGAACTGTGGAACTTTCTACATTCCTACAATTATCTGTCAGTTATTAAGAGAGGGGGGGGGGCGTGGCTGAGTGGACTGCAGAGCAGGAGGAGAGAGGAGAGAGAGAGAGAGAGAGAGAGAGAGAGAGAGAGAGAGAGAGAGAGAGAGAGAGACGAGTGCAGGAGGAGCAGCAGGGAGAGAGAGAGAGGTGTGGAGGAGGAGCAAGAGGGCGAGAGAGAGAGAGACGAGTGCAGGAGGGCTGCAGGGCGAGAGAGAGGAGAGAGAAAGAGACGAGTGCAGG
>NC_083642.1:648676-671176 GCF_963576545.1 Limanda limanda | reverse complement strand
CGAGTTGTGTGATGTTGGACGACAGCACTCGAGTTGTGTCTCTGATGAGGAGTTGTGGGTCACATGACTGGGTCACATGACAGCAGGACACAATGGAGATGTTCTATGTGTGTATGTGACATGTTACTGTTGTGTAGTTGTAAACCTGCTTCCTCCTGCAGCTGCTCCTGCTCCTCCTCCTCCTCCTCCTCCTCCTCCTCCTCCTCCTCCTCCTCCTCCTCCTCCTCCTCCTCCTCCTCCTCCTCCTCCTCCTCCTCCTCCTCCTCCTCCTCCTCCTCTCTTTCTCTCTTACCCATTGTCATATCCCCCCCCCCATTTCCCTGCCTCTCTTCTTTCCTCCGCTTGGTTTCTGATTCAGCTCCGTCTGTTTCCCTCTCGTTCTCTCTCTCCCTTTTCCTCTCCTCCTCCCCTCTCGTTCTCTCTCCCTTCTCCAGGCCTCATCTCTGCTCTTTTTCTCTCGCCTCTCTCCTCTCCGCCCCTCTCGTTCCCGCTCTCCTCTCCTCCTCTCTCTCTCCTCTCTCTCCTCTCTCTCCTCTCTCTCCTCTCTCTCCTCTCCTCCTCTCCTCTCTCTCTCTCTCTCTCTCTCTCTCTCTCTCTCTCTCTCTCTCTCTCTCTCTCTCTCCTCTCTCTCCTCTCCTCCTCTCCTCCCCTCTCTCTCTCTCTCTCCAGCCCTTTCTGTCTCTTCTTGTGTCTCTGTGCAACCTTGAAAAAAATGGATGAGATGAGGAGGGAGGGAGGGAGGGAGGGAGGGAGGGAGGGAGGGAGGGAGGGAGGGAGGGAGGGAGGGAGGGAGGGAGGGAGGGAGGGAGGGAGGGAGGGAGAGAGAGAATGTGGCTTTTGTGTTGAAACACTGGTTCACAAAGAGAGAACAGAACATGTGCACTCCTCTGTCCATCTCTCTGTCCTCCTCCTCTCTGTCCTCCTCCTCTCTGTCCTCCTCCTCTCTGTCCTCCTCCTCTCTTCCTCCTCCTCTCTGTCCTCCTCCTCTCTGTCCTCCTCCTCTCTGTCCTCCTCCTCTCTGTCCTCCTCCTCTCTGTCCTCCTCCTCTCTTCCTCCTCCTCTCTGTCCTTCTCTCTGTCCTCCTCCTCTCTGTCCTCCTCCTCTCTGTCCTCCTCCTCTCTGTCCATCTCTCTGTCCTCCTCCTCCTCTCTGTCCTCCTCCTCTCTGTCCATCTATCTGTCCTCCTCCTCTCTGTCCTCCTCCTCTCTGTCCTCCTCCTCTCTGTCCTCCTCCTCTCTTCCTCCTCCTCTCTGTCCTCCTCCTCTCTGTCCTCCTCCTCTCTGTCCTTCTCCTCCTCTCTGTCCTCCTCCTCTCTGTCCTCCTCCTCTCTGTCCTCCTCCTCTCTGTCCAGATATCTGTCCTCCTCCTCTCTTCCTCCTCCTCTCTGTCCTTCTCTCTGTCCTCCTCCTCTCTGTCCTCCTCCTCTCTGTCCTCCTTCTCTCTGTCCTCCTCCTCTCTTCCTCCTCCTCTCTGTCCTCCTCCTCTCTGTCCTTCTCCTCCTCTCTGTCCTCCTTCTCTCTGTCCTCCTCCTCTCTGTCCTCCTCCTCTCTGTCCTCCTCCTCTCTGTCCTCCTCCTCTCTGTCCTCCTCCTCTCTGTCCTCCTCCTCTCTTCCTCCTCTCTTCCTCCTCCTCTCTGTCCATCACTGATATTAAGTTATGCATTTATTCCTCCATGATCTCTTGGCGGCTTGACATGTGTGTGTGTGTGTTTGTGTGTGTGTGTCTGTTTGTGTGTGTGTATGTATGTATGTATGTATGTGTGTGTGTGTGTGTGTGTGTGTGTGTGTGTGTGTATGTGTGTGTATGTATGTGTGTGTGTATGTATGTATGTATGTGTGTGTGTGTGTGTGTGTGTGTGTGTGTGTGTGTGTGTGTGTGTGTATGTATGTGTGTGTGTGTCTATTAATAGTGAGTGAGGTAAGCTGCTTGTAAAGTCAGAGGCTGTGATGGTCAACACTGGCCTCATGACCTACTTTAAACACCACAGCCCCCCCGACCATACGACACGGTGCACACATGTGTGTATTATATGAGAGCTGTGTGTGTGTGTGTGTGTGTGTGTGTGTGTGTGTGTGTGTGTGTGTGTGTGTGTGTGTGTGTGTGTGTGTGGTAAAGACTGACGGATCATCATGACTGTGAGTCTGAGCTCGTTTCTCCACAAACTGCATCAAACTATTGAAGAAGTTTAAGTTTTAGCTGAATGAGTAGAAGTAAAGAAAGAAATCCACAGAGTTGTGTTCTGGTGTATTAGAGATGAGGAGCTCGTATTAACACCAACAACCATCAGCTGACCTGCAGCCTCACACCAACAACTCAAGTCAATTGAATTCAGGAAATCGATCAGTAAAATCATGATCCTCGATACAAAAAAGAAAAAGCTCCTCAAGCAGCAGAAGAGTTCCTTCAGTCCGTCTCCATGGTAACAAGGGAATCAACAAGCAAACCAACAGTAGCAGAAGTTATTAAAAAAGATCACAAACAGAAAGTTAAACGTGATTCCTCCTCAACATCAAACATCCTTCGTGTTTCAGGCATCGAGGAGGAAATCCAGTTCTAATATCCACTGATCTCTCTCTGTGTCTGAGGCCTTTTAGCAGAAGAATGATATTTATTCAGTGGAGGAAAATCTGGAAATGATATTCATGCTCCGGTCGAGTTCAGTCACGTTAGCTGCACGTTTATCAGGATGATGAACAGAACCTTTCAGAAGACATCAGCGGTGGACATGTCCTCCTCTCATCATCAAGTCAACTGTCCTGGGACCTGATCTGGGACCTGATCTGGGACCTGATCTGGGACCTGACCTGGGACCTGACCTGGGACCTGATCTGGGACCTGACCTGGGAACTGATCTGGGACCTGACCTGGGACCTGATCTGGGACCTGATCTGGAAACTGATCTGGAAACTGATCTGGGACCTGATCTGGGACCTGATCTGGGACCTGATCTGGGACCTGATCTGGGACCTGATCTGGGACCTGACCTGGGACCTGACCTGGGACCTGATCTGGGACCTGATCTGGGAACTGACCTGGGACCTGATCTGGGACCTGATCTGGGACCTGATCTGGGACCTGATCTGGGACCTGATCTGGGACCTGATCTAGGACCTGATCTGGGGACCTGATCTGGGACCTGATCTGGGACCTGATCTGGGACCTGACCTGGGACCTGATCTGGGACCTGACCTGGGAACTGATCTGGGACCTGACCTGGGACCTGATCTGGGACCTGATCTGGGACCTGATCTGGGACCTGATCTGGGACCTGACCTGGGACCTGATCTGGGACCTGATCTGGTGATCTGGTGATCTGGTGATCTGGGACCTGATCTGGGACCTGACCTGGGACCTGACCTGGGACCTGATCTGGGACCTGACCTGGGACCTGATCTGGGACCTGATCTGGGACCTGATCTGGGACCTGATCTGGGACCTGATCTGGGACCTGATCTGGGACCTTCGTTAGAACAGTTTTGACAGCTCGTGTTTGGACTTGGATTCTTCTGCTCGGTTGCTCCTGCTCCACATGAGGCAGTGAACCACCAGAGTTCCCAGTGTGACCTGTAGCCCCAGTGAACTGGTTTCTGATGCGGGCGGGACCGAGACCTGAACCTCACACTGCAAACTGACACGTTCTCCTGATGTAAGAAGAGTCTGCCTGAGGTTCATGATTAGTTCATGAAGCTCCTCTCCTCTGCTCAGTCCCAGGTTCAGACGTCGTGGAGACTGAACCATCTCCTCTCCTGGGGGTCGACTCTCGGTGAATTAGGTTTGCTCCATATTTTTGGGGTTAGCCATGAAAGATTGATGTGGATCTGAACTCTATGTAGGCCAGAGATCTGCAGCTGTAATGTTCTTTAATGTACAGCAGGGATCTGGATGAGCTTCGGTTCAGAGTCTCACTCGCTTTGCTTTTCTCCTCTCGTTGGTTTTCACGTAGCTCAATAATTTACAAGTATTTTCTCTTTTGTCTTTGGAGAGTCGATCCACTCGGTTCCAATTAAAATCTACTTTCTCCCTCTGGCTTCTCCCCCCCCACCACCAGGCAGCGTCACACACATCTGGATCTGAGCTGAATGAAACTTCTGTATCTCAGGATCATGATGGACGCTCCTCTCGACTCGACCTCTCTCTCTGCTGCTGGTCACCGATGCTCTGTGGGCGGAGTCTAATCCTCTCGTTACTGATTCAAAGATTCTGTCTCTTGATCAGCAGCGAGTCGTGAATCTGAGGAGGAACCAGAGGAGCGAAGTCGTCTGTGGTTCACAAACCAGCTCAGGGATCTGTTGCTTTGTGTCAGGATCAAACTCAAACATCTGCTGAATACTGATCAGAAACATCTACTTTTCATTTGTCTTCAGGGTTGAAGGAACAATTAGTGTGTTTGTGCTTCTGGTCTCAAGGCTTCAGCCGTGGCCCTGATGGAGAATCTGAATAATGTCCCAGGTGCTTCATGTCCTTGGATGAAGTGATTCTGTGATTCCTCCTCTTCTGGAAACCTTCTCGTCTCCTGTGACAAACCCGCGAGCTCCAGCAGCTTCGTTCAATTATTACTAAAAACCTTGACAGCTAAATATTTCAGGTGTTCAAAGGAAAGATTGATTTAACATCAATGTTTCAGTGACCATGGGGACACGATCCAGACAAAGACACCGACGCTGTTCGCCCCCTGCTGGCTGCCCTCGGTATAGGTTATAAACCTGCTCCTCCTCCATGTTAGCAGATGGGACATGGACCAAACTAAGAATAAACCAAAGTAGACGTTAGATAAATGTTTGTGAAGATGTTTCTGTTGTTTCAGGTCGTTCTTCTCTCTCTGTTCAAGTGTTTCTGATCCGTTTGGTTTGAATCAGATATTTGATGATATAAGAACAGGCTGAGACGTGATGATTGACAGCTGAGACCTGATGATTGACAGCTGACCCTGACTCCTGATCTTTGGGACCTTGAGACTCGACTCTGGATGACATCAGAGTTTCTATCCACTAGATTTAGTTTTTTGTACAACACGTGTTCAACAACTGAAGTGAACCAAACAACTCCATTGTCCAGGAGACACATTCCTGTGAGAGGTGAAGTCCCTGACTCGGAGTGAAGCAGCAGATCCTTCACTCCTTCACTCCGTCCTCTGACCTGTGAGCTTCTGTCTTCTCGGCTCAGTCCAGGTTCAGCTTCTCGTCCTCAGAGAACATGAGCAGCTCCTCACATCAAACCCTGAGGAACAGGAAGTAGATGAAGCTGCTTCTCATTCCACGTCAGCAGGTAAATCAAAGGTTGATCAGCCGGTGGTCGGTGGATTCCTCTGACATCTCTCCTCCTTTGTTTCTCTGTTCATCATCATTCTGTTTGTGTCTCTGCCCCCCCCTCCTCCCCCCCCCCAGCCTCCCTCCTCTCATCAACCTGACAACACGTCTGTTCTGCACCTCCTCATCATCTACTCGTTCCCTCACGAGCAGAACGTTTGGTTTGTGACGGAGCGTTTGAATCAAAGTGAGTTTGATGGTTTGACATCAGCATCGTCAGAGCTCCGCCTCCAGACACGCCTCCTGTTCTCTTCTAGAAGGGGAGGTGAAGAAGAGGAGGTGAAGAAGAGCTGCATCTTCCTAAACTCACTTCAACAGAGCTGAAACTATTATTTCAGTTTCTGATGAGTCCATTGAGCAAGTGATTCACTTTGATAACTGATGAATAATTTGAGCCATAAAGCAAAAGTTTTGATTTCCAGCTTCTCTATTTCGATGGTTTTGTGCTGTTACTTGTTTTAAAGGATTATTGTACTTTGCTTTAAAGAGACTTTCCAACACGACACCTGTTTCATGAACTAAATAATAAATCTCAGAAATAATAGAAACTGGAGCCTCACGCAGTCGAGTCCACTCCTCCACCGTGCAACAGTCTCTTTATGAAACCACTTTGAAAAATATTAGATCAAGATTGGATCTGAATCTGCACCAAATCACAGAATCACAGAATCACTGAATCACTGAATCCTTCCGTGGGTTTTGTGTAACCGTGCTAACGAACATACGACTGAACACAGATTCAAACCTTACCTCCTTGGTGTTTTCTGACTTCTCTATTCTCTCTGAGTGTCTCATCCAGAATCATCTTCCTCACCAGGCTCGTCTTCCTCACACTCACTAAATCACATTTTCTCCTCTTTTGAAAACCACCTTTCTTCTATTTTCTTCATCCACTCGTGTCTCTGTGTGTGTGTGTGTGTGTGTGTCTGTGTGTGTGTGTGTGTGTGTGTGTCTCTCTGTGTGTGTGTGTCTGTGTGTGTGTGTGTGTGTGTGTGTGTGTGTGTGTGTCTGTGTGTGTGTGTGTGTGTGTGTGTGTGTGTGTGTGTCTCTCTGTGTGTGTGTGTCTGTGTGTGTGTGTGTGTGTGTGTGTGTCTGTGTGTGTGTGTGTGTGTGTGTGTCTCTCTGTGTGTGTGTGTCTGTGTGTGTGTGTGTCTGTGTGTGTGTGTATCCTGCAGCTTGCAGCAATGTCTGTGGCCTTGAGAGGTGAAAAACAATGCTGCCCCTCCCTGCCAACCTCCCACACACACACACACACACACACACACACACACACAGACACACACACACACAAAGACCCAGACTGTAGAGATGCTCTCCTCCTCGACCTCACTCCCCCCTCCTCCCCCCAACTCCCACACACACACATATTCCCACAATACCAGCCACAGAAACACACACACACTCACACACACACACACACACACACACACACACACACACACACACACACACACACACACACACACACACACACACACACACACACACACACACACACACTCAGCGTTAGCTTCAACTTATTGAAGCAATAACTGTCTCTCCATCACTTGCACCTCCCCCCACTCCGTGCTCTCCCTCCTCCTCCCTCGAGGAGTCCTGTGTCTCCTCCTCCCTGACTCCGCCTCCTCTCCTCCCTGACTCCACCTCCTCTCCTCCCTGACTCCACCTCCTCTCCTCCACCAGTGATCAGTTCACTGTCGGTTTCCAGCTCAGACGATGACTGAGATCAGATGGAACTCAAACACTTAATAATATCTAATAATTCATATATATGTCACAGAGATGAGTCATCAGAATAAAACGTAGTATTTCATAAGGTTTCACTTTAACGCTACAAGTCTGAACGCCATGCGTACACATATTAATGTGGGAGTGGCCTGTGAGTCATCCTCACTGACCTTCTCTGATTGGTTAGAAGTGCTGAGCTCCTGCTGCTCGGGCGTTCAATGACTTACACAAGCATTATATCTTAATAATTAATTTGATAATAATAATGATGAAAGTTGGAAAATGTAGTTGTACAAGATCGATGAGAATGTGAGGATTTGTTTCACGTCTTTGTCTCTTGAATATTTTAGTTACAAATTCACACATTTGAACTCACAGAAGTTTAATTTCTCATTATTTGAAATGTCATTTGACGAAATGATAAACTGATTAAATCGTTTCTGATCGATCCTGGATGTGAATCTTCCTCACGTGCAGGTCACAGATCTGATTCATAAATGTTTCTCAGCCTCAGATTCTTCACTTGTTGTGCAACATTATTCTGCATCTTCTGAATCCAAAGATATAAATGATCAATAACATATCAATATCAGCGTCAGCCTCCAGAAACACGCAGTCAGTCTCAGACCTGCTGCACATGATCACAGCGTTTCACCTAATGGAGTCACCGAGTGGCGAGTGGAGGAGGTTTCCATGACAACCGTGTCAGGGTCACAGAGTAATATAAGACATTATATTCTGTATCTGCTGGCTGAGGAAAAAACCTCCTCATAGAAACAGGATATTTCTCTGTCAGGTCTGTTCTCTGCCTTCATCAGGAGGAAGATAAGATCTGATCTGTTCCATAAATACAGTTTAAATAATCCATGTAATTCACGTGACTTCAGCCAAACTGATTTCTGACTTTTCAGATATGAAACCAAGCAAAAGGGAAAAGATAAAGGGTTTTTCTCGGTGTGATTTCAATCTGCAGACGATGTTACAGTCGTTCAATAATCTGGAAGCTCAGTGAGTGGAGCTCCATTTACATCCACACACACACACACACACACACACACACACACACACACACACACACACACACACACACACACACAGACACACACACACGCTGCACATTTCTCCATCTGCTGTCTGGAACAGTATTGTGTGAAACGTTATAACTTTGCTGTAAAGCTTGATGATCACTTTCCTTCCTTCTCTTCACTGTGAGACAAACACATTCTTTCCAAACTAATCTGGATTTATTAACACAACATTCTGAAGCTACACACTCATTCAAACACCTTCGTCACATGATCACAGCTCGTTGTGTTGATTCATGTGTGAGTGTTCTGATGAGATCATTTCTACCTGTGGAGATCCAGGGAGTGAAACTGATATTTACACCTTGTGTTGTGTTATGTTGTGTTGTGTTGAATATAAGCTCAGAAATGTGTTTTTCTATAATTCACACGTCAATTAACTCAAACCTACAATTACAACTTCACTCAGCACATGTTCTGTGAGGTGGAAGAGGAAGTTTCCTGTTCAGACGACTCGACGTGTGTTGGATCTTTATTGTTGGGGGGGGGGGGTCTGCAATCAGCTCAGGCAGGGCCAAGGTTTATTGGGTATGGTGGGGGGGTACCTTCTTCCTATCTGTCTCAATAGACAAGGCCAAGGACTGTTCATAAAACACACTGCCCATTCCGTGTGTGTGTGTGTGTATGTGTGTGTGTGTGTCTGTGTGTGTGTGTGTGTGTGTGTGTGTGTGTGTGTGTGTGTGTGTGTGTGTGTGTGAAGGTTAAACATTAACTGGACCACTTCTATATAATCCTGTTCTATAATTCTGCGTCGTAACGATGAACCTACGCAACTGTTAGCATTTATACTTTTACACTAGTGTGTAACTCTGTAATTACACCGGATAGCACGAGTTCTATGCCACTGTGTGTGTGTCAGTGTGTGTGTGTGTGTGTCAGTGTGTGTGTGAGAGAGATCAATCAACTGTGGAGTGGGGAAGGACCTGCTCTAACACACACACACACACACACACACACACACACACACACACACACACACACACAATGAGGAGAACGAGGGTGAAGATAATCAAAATGTCTCTAGTGTAGTTGTTGTGTGTTTTCTTGGACTCACAAAGTGTCGTCTCATGTGGAGAGGTCTGTAAACATGAGGGAGGACGGACAGGAAGTGTCGAGCAGAGAATAAATAAAACGCACAAACAAGAGAAGGTGAAATTCCCGGCAGCTTTGATTTAATGAGTGAAGAGACTCATTAAAACATAAATCATCTGTTCACACTGTAAATGTTTAAAAGGAGAAAATTAGATTCTCTGGACTTTGGATTCAAACGCTCAGCAGCACTCACATTATTTATTCACACACACGTCTTTAATTGTATCATATCAATGTCCACTTGTGTGTATTTATCTTAATATTTACTTTTTTAATTTAGTGACTAAAAGCTTTTACTAATTGATTGTCTCTTATTCCCACTGAATATTTCCACTGTGGCTTTTCAACAATTCATTAATAGTAATTATTTTAAATGTACATTTCACTTACACAACTTCTTATAACTGCAGATGCATGTACATACAGATATGTTTGTACATATATATATATATATATATATTAGTGATAAATTCATTTTACGGCTCAAACCTAAGGCTCCGACCGGCTCCTGATTGGACGGCGTGAAAAAGAAGAAGAAGAAGAAGAAGAGGAAGACGAGTTTAGAGGAAGAGGAAGAGTTTAGAGGAGCTGCTGAGTTAACGAGTTTCCTGCTGGACGTGAATCACAGAAACAAAAGCAAATGTTTTCACTGATTATTAATGATTGAAGCGTCTGAATGTAAAACACTGTATAAAGCTAATATTGTGGAAGGATTTACTGTGTGTGTGTGTGTGTGTGTGTGTGTGTGAGTGTGTGTGTGTGTGTGTGTGTGTGTGTGTGTGTGTGTGTGTGTGTGTGTGTGTGTGTGTGTGTGTGTGTGTGTGTGGAGAAGCTGATATTGTCAGAGCTGGATGGGTGTAGGTTTTCGCAGATGAAGGGTGGAGGCTGGAGGGAGAAAGAGGAGGTGGATGGATGGATGGATGGATGGATGGATGGATGGAGAAGGATGGGTTGAAGCTTAAACATCTGGGTGGTTTGGATTGGAGGCTGAGATCCCCCCCCACTCGTCTCTGAAACATCTGTCTCAGCTCCAGGGAAAACGCCTCCGCTCTGAACCACTGATTACTGCTTGTCCTCCTCTCTGTGTCTTCTTCATGTCTCTCTGACCTCCTTCCTCGTCCTCCTCTCTGTGTCTTCTTCATGTCTCTCTGACCTCCTCCTCCTCTCTGTGTCTTCTTCATGTCTCTCTGACCTCCTTCCTCCTCCTCCTCTCTGTGTCTTCTTCATGTCTCTCTCACCTCGTCCTCCTCTCTGTGTCTTCTTCATGTCTCTCTAACCTCGTCCTCCTCTCTGTGTCTTCTTCATGTCTCTCTGACCTCCTCCTCCTCCTCCTCTCTGTGTCTTCTTCATGTCTCTCTAACCTCGTCCTCCTCTCTGTGTCTTCTTCATGTCTCTCTGACCTTCTTCCTCCTCCTCCTCTCTGTGTCTTCTTCATGTCTCTCTGACCTCGTCCCTCCTCCTCCTCTCTGTGTCTTCTTCATGTCTCTCTGACCTCGTCCCTCCTCCTCCTCTCTGTGTCTTCTTCATGTCTCTCTGACCTCCTTCCTCCTCCTCCTCTCTGTGTCTTCTTCATGTCTCTCTGACCTCCTTCCTCCTCCTCCTCTCTGTGTCTTCTTCATGTCTCTCTCACCTCCTTCCTCCTCCTCCTCTCTGTGTCTTCTTCATGTCTCTCTCACCTCCTTCCTCCTTCCTCCTCTCTGTGTCTTCTTCATGTCTCTCTGACCTCCTTCCTCCTCCTCCTCTCTGTGTCTTCTTCATGTCTCTCTGACCTCCTTCCTCCTCCTCCTCTCTGTGTCTTCTTCATGTCTCTCTGACCTCGTCCCTCCTCCTCCTCTCTGTGTCTTCTTCATGTCTCTCTGACCTCCTTCCTCCTCCTCCTCTCTGTCTTCTTCATGTCTCTCTCACCTCCTTCCTCCTCCTCCTCTCTGTGTCTTCTTCATGTCTCTCTCACCTCCTTCCTCCTCCTCCTCTCTGTGTCTTCTTCATGTCTCTCTCACCTCCTTCCTCCTCCTCCTCTCTGTGTCTTCTTCATGTCTCTCTGACCTCGTCCCTCCTCCTCCTCTCTGTGTCTTCTTCATGTCTCTCTGACCTCCTTCCTCCTCCTCCTCTCTGTGTCTTCTTCATGTCTCTCTCACCTCCTTCCTCCTTCCTCCTCTCTGTGTCTTCTTCATGTCTCTCTGACCTCCTTCCTCCTCCTCCTCTCTGTGTCTTCTTCATGTCTCTCTGACCTCCTTCCTCCTCCTCCTCTCTGTGTCTTCTTCATGTCTCTCTGACCTCGTCCCTCCTCCTCCTCTCTGTGTCTTCTTCATGTCTCTCTGACCTCCTTCCTCCTCCTCCTCTCTGTCTTCTTCATGTCTCTCTCACCTCCTTCCTCCTCCTCCTCTCTGTGTCTTCTTCATGTCTCTCTCACCTCCTTCCTCCTCCTCCTCTCTGTGTCTTCTTCATGTCTCTCTGACCTCCTTCCTCCTCCTCCTCTCTGTCTTCTTCATGTCTCTCTGACCTCCTTCCTCCTCCTCCTCTCTGTGTCTTCTTCATGTCTCTCTCACCTCCTTCCTCCTCCTCCTCTCTGTGTCTTCTTCATGTCTCTCTCACCTCCTTCCTCCTTCCTCCTCTCTGTGTCTTCTTCATGTCTCTCTGACCTCCTTCCTCCTCCTCCTCTCTGTGTCTTCTTCATGTCTCTCTGACCTCCTTCCTCCTCCTCCTCTCTGTGTCTTCTTCATGTCTCTTTGACCTCCTTCCTCCTCTTCCTCTCTGTGTCTTCTTCATGTCTCTCTCACCTCCTTCCTCCTCCTCCTCTCTGTGTCTTCTTCATGTCTCTCTGACCTCCTTCCTCCTTCCTCCTCTCTGTGTCTTCTTCATGTCTCTCTCACCTCGTCCCTCCGTCACAGACCTGGACCACATTCTCTTTTCACAGATGTGACTCTATTAATAACTCAGACTCATAAAGATGCTTGAGTCTCGTGGTGGAAACTGGAAGCAGCAGATGTTTCAGCTTCTATTGAAGACAACATCTGATATTTGTGCTTCACGTCAGGTCAGAGAACTCACGATTCATGTTGAAAAATACCACAAATCTCCTTTCATTCAAGTTATTAAATTGTATCTGTGTTTCCTTTTTGTTAGATTTATTTTATATTTTATGTATATATATATATATATATATTTATATATATTGTCCACTATATTTGTATCTGAACATTTTTATTCCACACTATTGTTTCAGTTCCCAAACATCAAACCCGTCCAGCTCTCGTTTGAATGTTGAGTTTTTATTCCTCACATGAAGAAATCTTCTGTGAAACATTTGCTTGAGTTGATCCTGAAGTGACGTCCTGTAACAGACACACAATACAACCTGTGCGTTTGGTTATTGTGGTTGAATCGATTCTTCGTCACTAATGGAATCATTGTGCGTCCCTGTGTGCAGTAAACAGGTTGTGTGTTACAAGTGTGTAAAGTCTGGTTTTGTGTATTTTTCCCTCACGACAACAGAAACACAGATTCCTCTCAGGTCCAGGTGAGGATCTGTGTTCTCACTTTACTGCTCCGACTTCACAGGTCCACCGCCTGTGTGTGTGTGTGTGTGTCTGTGTGTGGGTGTGTGGGTGTGGGGGGGCGTGTAGGGGGGGGGTTTATGTTCCTAAGGAGCAGACTGGCTGATAACCATCGGTACAAATTTCAGATTGGGACACATTTTATGGACGACCCTTTGGAAGCTCAACTCTCAGAACCATAAAACAAGAAAACACACAGTGACACTCCCAAGGTCTGGAAGTCCAACACACACACACACACACACACACACACACACACACACACACACACACACACAAACCTTGAACCTTCACAGGTCTTGTTGGAATGGGTTCGGGGGGGTGGGATGGCAGGAAAAAGGGGAGACTGAAGGATGTGGGGGGGTGAGACCTTCTGACTGGAGGAGGAACAAGGAGCCTGAGGAACAACACAACCATCTGAGGAACAACACAACCATCTGAGGAACAACACAACTATCTGAGGAACAACACAACCATCTGAGGAACAACACAACCATCTGAGGAACAACACAACCATCTGAGGAACAACACAACGAACCGAGAAACAACACAACCATCTGAGGAACAACACAACTATCTGAGGAACAACACAACGATCTGAGGAACAACACAACGATCTGAGGAACAACACAACAATCTGAGGAACAACACAACCATCTGAGGAACAACACAACCATCTGAGGAACAACACAACCATCTGAGGAACAACACAACTATCTGAGGAACAACACAACCATCTGAGTAACAACACAACCATCTGAGGAACAACACAACGATCTGAGGAACAACACAACGATCTGAGGAACAACACAACGAACCGAGGAACAACACAACCCACAACCATCTGAGGAACAACACAACGTTCTGAGAAACAACACAACCATCTGAGGAACAACAGAACTATCTAAGGAACAACACAACGATCTGAGGAACAACACAACAATCTGAGGAACATCACAACCATCTGAGGAACAACACAACTATCTGAGGAACAACACAACCATCTGAGGAACAACACAACAATCTGAGGAACATCACAACCATCTGAGGAACAACACAACTATCTGAGGAACAACACAACCATCTGAGGAACAACACAACCATCTGAGGAACAACACAACCATCTGAGTAACAACACAACCATCTGAGGAACAACACAACGATCTGAGGAACAACACAACGATCTGAGGAACAACACAACGAACCGAGGAACAACACAACCCACAACCATCTGAGGAACAACACAACGTTCTGAGAAACAACACAACCATCTGAGGAACAACAGAACTATCTAAGGAACAACACAACGATCTGAGAAACAACACAACCATCTGAGGAACAACACAACCATCTGAGGAACAACACAACCATCTGAGGAACAACACAACCATCTGAGGAACAACACAACGATCTGAGGAACAACACAACCATCTGAGGAACAACACAACCATCTGAGGAACAACACAACCATCTGAGGAACAACACAACCATCTGAGGAACAACACAACCATCTGAGGAACAACACAACCATCTGAGGAACAACACAACGATCTGAGAAACAACACAACAATATGAGGAACAACACAACCATCTGAGGAACAACACAACCATCTGAGGAACAACACAACCATCTGAGGAACAACACAACAATCTGAGGAACAACACAACGATCTGAGAAACAACACAACGATCTGATGAACAACACAACCATCTGAGGAACAACACAACCATCTGAGGAACAACACAACCATCTGAGGAACAACACAACGATCGGAGAAACAACACAACAATATGAGGAACAACACAACCATCTGAGGAACAACACAACTATCTGAGGAACAACACAACCATCTGAGGAACAACACAACCATCTGAGGAACAACACAACTATCTGAGGAACAACACAACGATCTGAGGAACAACACAACAATCTGAGGAACAACACAACCATCTGAGGAACAACACAACCATCTGAGGAACAACACAACCATCTGAGGAACAACACAACCATCTGAGGAACAACACAACTATCTGAGGAACAACACAACCATCTGAGGAACAACAGAACCATCTGAGGAACAACACAACCATCTGAGGAACAACAGAACCATCTGAGGAACAACACAACTATCTGAGGAACAACACAACGATCTGAGGAACAACACAACAATCTGAGGAACAACACAACCATCTGAGGAACAACACAACCATCTGAGGAACAACACAACCATCTGAGGAACAACACAACCATCTGAGGAACAACACAACAATCTGAGGAACAACACAACGATCTGAGGAACAACACAACGATCTGAGGAACAACACAACCATCTGAGGAACAACACAACGATCCCAACACGTGGGACGGTGAAGGTCACACAAACACAGACTTCTCCGTGGTTTCACACTGAAGATCCACACACACGTTTCAGGACAAGAACCTGAACCTTCTCCTGCAGACCACTGCTCTGACCTCACGTTGTGTCCTCACGTTGTGTCCTCACGTTGTGTCCTCACATTGTGTCCTCACGTTGTGTCCTCTGAACGCACACATCACACAACCGAGTGAACAACTGGTGCTGGTGGAATTAGTGAGTCTGATATGAGAGAGTCCGACTCCTCTGGAAACATCTGAGTGTCTCACGGCTCCAGGCTCATTACAGCCAGGAAGGAGGCTGCTGCTGTGCTGCCAGTACACCAGATAATCACACACACACACACACACACAAAGACACACACACACACAGACACACACCACACACACACACACAGACACACACACACACACACAGGGGGTGAGGCTGAGAGCTTGCCAAACAATTTACTTACAGCGGAGAGAACATGCTGTGACTGAGCTCAACCTGTTGACATATTTATATTTACGTGTGTGTGTGTGTGTGTGTGTGTGTGTGTGTGTGTGTGTGTGTGTGTGTGTGTGTGTGTGTGTGTGTGTGTGTAGCTGTATGAAGGGTTTGTAATATTAATTGCATTGCTTTTTACTTGAGTTTGAGTCTGGGGGGGTGAGGTGTTAATAATTAAGCAGCTATACCCCGTGCTGAGAAAAACATCCCTCATCAACACACACACACACACACACACACACACACACACACACACACACACACACACACACACACACACACACACACACTCACACACACACTCACACACACACATTGTGTGATTGAAAATGTCAATGTCCTCAACTCAATTAGCAGAAAACTAGATGTATTTCTGTACAGTAACTGTTGTGTGTCTATTCCAGATGTTGTGAGGTCCATGTGTGGACTGTGTCTCCTGAAGGAAGTCCAGACCTTTACCGTCCTGGACTCTGGACAGGAAGCTCAGGACAAAACGAGTCCTGAGCTGGTTTGGTCCCAGTGAAACGAGTCCTGAACCGGTTTGGTCCCAGTGAAACGAGTCCTGAACCGGTTTGGTCCCAGTGAAACGAGACCTGAGCTGGTTTGGTCCCAGTGAAACGAGTCCTGAACTGGTTTGGTCCCAGTGAAACGAGTCCTGAACTGGTTTGGTCCCAGTGAAACGAGACCTGAGCTGGTTTGGTCCCAGTGAAACGAGTCCTGAGCTGGTTTGGTCCCAGTGAAACGAGTCCTGAACTGGTTTGGTCCCAGTGAAACGAGTCCTGAACCGGTTTGGTCCCAGTGAAACGAGACCTGAGCTGGTTTGGTCCCAGTGAAACGAGTCCTGAACCGGTTTGGTCCCAGTGAAACGAGTCCTGAACCGGTTTGGTCCCAGTGAAACGAGTCCTGAGCTGGTTTGGTCCCAGTGAAACGAGTCCTGAACCGGTTTGGTCCCAGTGAAACGAGTCCTGAACCGGTTTGGTCCGAGTGAAACGAGACCTGAACCTGTTTGGTCCCAGTGAAACGAGTCCTGAACTGGTTTGGTCCCAGTGAAACGAGTCCTGAACCGGTTTGGTCCCAGTGAAACGAGTCCTGAACCGGTTTGGTCCCAGTGAAACGAGTCCTGAGCTGGTTTGGTCCCAGTGAAACGAGTCCTGAGCTGGTTTGGTCCCAGTGAAACGAGTCCTGAGCTGGTTTGGTCCCAGTGAAACGAGACCTGAACTGGTTTGGTCCCAGTGAAACGAGTCCTGAACCGGTTTGGTCCCAGTGAAACGAGTCCTGAGCTGGTTTGGTCCCAGTGAAACGAGTCCTGAGCTGGTTTGGTCCCAGTGAAACGAGTCCTGAGCTGGTTAGGTCCCAGTGAAACGAGTCCTGAACCGGTTTGGTCCCAGTGAAACGAGTCCTGAGCTGGTTTGGTCCCAGTGAAACGAGACCTGAGCTGGTTTGGTCCCAGTGAAACGAGTCCTGAACCGGTTTGGTCCCAGTGAAACGAGTCCTGAACCGGTTTGGTCCCAGTGAAACGAGTCCTGAGCCGGTTTGGTCCCAGTGAAACGAGTCCTGAACCGGTTTGTTCCCAGTGAAACGAGTCCTGAGCTGGTTTGGTCCCAGTGAAACGAGTCCTGAGCTGGTTAGGTCCCAGTGAAACGAGTCCTGAGCCGGTTTGGTCCCAGTGAAACGAGTCCTGAACCGGTTTGTTCCCAGTGAAACGAGTCCTGAGCTGGTTTGGTCCCAGTGAAACGAGTCCTGAGCTGGTTTGGTCCCAGTGAAACGAGTCCTGAGCCGGTTTGGTCCCAGTGAAACGAGTCCTGAACCGGTTTGTTCCCAGTGAAACGAGTCCTGAGCTGGTTTGGTCCCAGTGAAACGAGTCCTGAGCTGGTTTGGTCCCAGTGAAACGAGTCCTGAACCGGTTTGGTCCCAGTGAAACGAGTCCTGAACCGGTTTGGTCCCAGTGAAATGAGTCCTGAGCTGGTTTGGTCCCAGTGAAACGAGTCCTGAACCGGTTTGGTCCCAGTGAAACGAGTCCTGAGCTGGTTTGGTCCCAGTGAAACGAGTCCTGAGCTGGTTTGGTCCCAGTGAAACGAGACCTGAGCTGGTTTGGTCCCAGTGAAACGAGACCTGAACCGGTTTGGTCCCAGTGAAACGAGTCCTGAACTGGTTTGGTCCCAGTGAAACGAGACCTGAGCTGGTTTGGTCCCAGTGAAACGAGTCCTGAGCTGGTTTGGTCCCAGTGAAACGAGTCCTGAGCTGGTTTGGTCCCAGTGAAACGAGTCCTGAGCTGGTTAGGTCCCAGTGAAACGAGTCCTGAACCGGTTTGGTCCGAGTGAAACGAGACCTGAACCTGTTTGGTCCCAGTGAAACGAGTCCTGAACTGGTTTGGTCCCAGTGAAACGAGTCCTGAACCGGTTTGGTCCCAGTGAAACGAGTCCTGAACCGGTTTGGTCCCAGTGAAACGAGTCCTGAGCTGGTTTGGTCCCAGTGAAACGAGTCCTGAGCTGGTTTGGTCCCAGTGAAACGAGTCCTGAGCTGGTTTGGTCCCAGTGAAACGAGACCTGAACTGGTTTGGTCCCAGTGAAACGAGTCCTGAACCGGTTTGGTCCCAGTGAAACGAGTCCTGAACCGGTTTGGTCCCAGTGAAACGAGTCCTGAGCTGGTTTGGTCCCAGTGAAACGAGTCCTGAGCTGGTTAGGTCCCAGTGAAACGAGTCCTGAACCGGTTTGGTCCCAGTGAAACGAGTCCTGAGCCGGTTTGGTCCCAGTGAAACGAGACCTGAGCTGGTTTGGTCCCAGTGAAACGAGTCCTGAACCGGTTTGGTCCCAGTGAAACGAGTCCTGAACCGGTTTGGTCCCAGTGAAACGAGTCCTGAGCCGGTTTGGTCCCAGTGAAACGAGTCCTGAACCGGTTTGTTCCCAGTGAAACGAGTCCTGAGCTGGTTTGGTCCCAGTGAAACGAGTCCTGAGCTGGTTAGGTCCCAGTGAAACGAGTCCTGAGCCGGTTTGGTCCCAGTGAAACGAGTCCTGAACCGGTTTGTTCCCAGTGAAACGAGTCCTGAGCTGGTTTGGTCCCAGTGAAACGAGTCCTGAGCTGGTTTGGTCCCAGTGAAACGAGTCCTGAACCGGTTTGGTCCCAGTGAAACGAGTCCTGAACCGGTTTGGTCCCAGTGAAATGAGTCCTGAGCTGGTTTGGTCCCAGTGAAACGAGTCCTGAACCGGTTTGGTCCCAGTGAAACGAGTCCTGAGCTGGTTTGGTCCCAGTGAAACGAGTCCTGAGCTGGTTTGGTCCCAGTGAAACGAGACCTGAGCTGGTTTGGTCCCAGTGAAACGAGACCTGAACCGGTTTGGTCCCAGTGAAACGAGTCCTGAACTGGTTTGGTCCCAGTGAAACGAGACCTGAGCTGGTTTGGTCCCAGTGAAACGAGTCCTGAGCTGGTTTGGTCCCAGTGAAACGAGTCCTGAGCTGGTTTGGTCCCAGTGAAACGAGTCCTGAGCTGGTTTGGTCCCAGTGAAACGAGTCCTGAACCGGTTTGGTCCCAGTGAAACGAGTCCTGAGCTGGTTTGGTCCCAGTGAAACCAGTCCTGAGCTGGTTTGGTCCCAGTGAAACGAGTCCTGAACCGGTTTGGTCCCAGTGAAACGAGTCCTGAGCTGGTTTGGTCCCAGTGAAACGAGTCCTGAACTGGTTTGGTCCCAGTGAAATGAGTCCTGAGCTGGTTTGGTCCCAGTGAAATGAGTCCTGAACCGGTTTGGTCCCAGTGAAACCAGTCCACCAGTAACACCCAGTTCACCAGTGATGAAGAGGAGGAGCTAATCCAGTGCTTCCTCTTCTCCTCCTTCTCTAATTCAGCTGACCTCCATCCCTCCATCAGTTCAGAGCCTCTCCCTCCTCGCTGCCCTCTTCTCTTCACCCCCCTCCCCACCCCCCCCTCTGCTCTGCTCTGGGTAGCAGGGGGGAGGGGGGGAGGAGGTGGGGGGGGGGTTGATGCAGGGAGGAGGAAGGGATCAAAGTCATCCTGTCGTTTGTTTCCCACTGCCCTACTTTCCTCTGCTGCTCCGCTGCAACACATTAGACCACTGGCCTACAGCAGAGTGGGTCTGTGTGTGTGTGTGTGTGTGTGTGTGTGTGTGTGTGTGTGTGTGTGTGTGTGTGTGTGTGTGTGTGTGTGTGTGTGTGTGTGTACAGTGTATGTACAGTGTGTGTGTGTGTATGTACAGTGTGTGTGTGTACAGTGTGTGTGTGTGTACAGTGTGTGTGTGTGTGTGTGTGTGTGTGTGTGTGTGTGTATGTACAGTGTATGTACAGTGTGTGTGTGTGTGTGTGTATGTACAGTGTGTGTGCCTGAGGCAGCAGGGAGGTAACTCTCTCTCTCCTCGTGTCTTCATCGAGCTCGGCTGAGTTCAGTCTGTTCACCTGAAGCTTCTCTGACTGTTTGATCTAAACTCTTCATCGTCCTTCAGTCCGTCAGCAACAATCCATCGAACTTCACACCAAAGATCAATCCTCTGAATTCAAACATTCATCATTTCAATCATTTTCTAGGGAAATGGGGGAAATGTTGAAAATGGCCTCATCTCATAATATTAAAGACAATTAAAACACTTCCTGGATCCGCCCCCTGATCCGGAGTCACACCGGAATGAAATGAGTTCTTCTCTGACCACACCCACCAAGCAACACACAAAGGACTGGGGTGAAAACATAACCTCCTTAATGGAGGTCATTGTTCAATTCAACCAGTCTAAAGAATATCAGTTTATTTCTACTGGAGTCACTTTAGCTCATAAACATTGTCGACATTGGTAAAAGAATTCAATACACATGTGCAACAAATTATCCATAATCCCAAATATAGGAGATAAAGTAAGTTCCACTTGGTTGAGCTGTAATCATTTAAATTCTCTGGAAACAGTAACTCAGTTTGGAAACGTGATAACGTGATAATGTCTCCAGAGATTTATCATAACTCTGTATGACCCTGGACGTCCGGTACAAACAGCTGAGAAGTGAACTGAGATGATAAATAATATATAAATGATGGTTTCTAAACAATCTGAGGCCCAAGATTGGAGCCTTGAGGAACACCTCATGGAAGGAGGTGCAGCTCAGAGACTCCTCCTCCTGAGATCAGCCCTGGCTTCATAAACACGTCAGAAAGATGATTGTTATGGTTTTGATATAAAATCAATAAAACAGATGGAGGTGGATGAAGACAAAGCTGCAGGAGACGATCGGTCGTTGTGGATTAACCGTCTGCATGTCTCAGTATCATGATTATATCAATACATCCCATAATTCATTCAGTTCTCTCATAATAGAGATGATCCGGTTTACTGCAGAGAGGATTCAGTTCACACTGCAGACACAGAGGAGGAGAGGAGGAGAGGAGGAGAGGAGGAGAGGAGGAGAAGAGGAGAGGAGGAGAGGAGGAGGAGAGGAGGAGAGGAGGAGGAGGAGAGGAGGAGAGGAGGAGAGGAGGAGAGGAGGAGGAGGAGAGGAGGAGGAGAGGAGGAGAGTGAAGAGTGTGAAGAGGAAGAGAGGAGAGGAGGAGAGGAGGAGAGGAGGAGAGGAGGAGGAGAGGAGAAGAGGAGAGGAGGAGAGGAGGAGAGGAGGAGAAGAGGAGAGGAGAAGAGGAGGAGAGGAGAAGAGGAGGAGAGGAGAAGAGGAGGAGGAGAGGAGAAGAGGAGAGGAGAAGAGGAGGAGGAGAGGAGGAGAGTGAAGAGAGTGAAGAGGAAGAGAGGAGAGGAGGAGAGGAGGAGAGGAGGAGAGGAGGAGAGTGAAGAGGAGGAGAGGAGGAGAGGAGGAGAGGAGGAGAGGAGGAGAGGAGGAGGAGAGGAGAAGAGGAGAGGAGGAGAGGAGGAGGAGGAGGAGGAGGAGGAGAGGAGGAGAGGAGGAGAGGAGGAGGAGAGGAGAAGAGGAGAGGAGGAGAGGAAGAGAGGAAGAGAGGAGGAGGAGAGGAGAAGAGGAGAGGAGGAGAGGAGGAGAGGAGGAGGAGAGGAGGAGAGTGAAGAGAGTGAAGAGGAAGAGAGGAGAGGAGGAGAGGAGGAGAGGAGGAGAGGAGGAGAGGAGGAGAGGAGGAGAGTGAAGAGGAGGAGAGGAGAAGAGGAGGAGAGGAGGAGAGGAGGAGAGGAGGAGAGGAGGAGAGTGAAGAGGAGGAGAGGAGGAGAGAAGGAGAAGAGGAGAGGATGAGAGAGAAAACGAGGAGAGGAGGAGAGGAGGAGAGGAGGAGAGGAGGAGAGGAGGAGAGGAGGAGAGGAGGAGAAGAGGAGAGGAAGAGAGGAGGAGAGGAGGAGAGGAGGAGAGGAGGAGAGGAAGAGAGAAGGAGAGGAGGAGAGGAGGAGAGGAGGAGAGGAGGAGAGGAGGAGAGGAAGAGAGTGAAGAGGAGGAGAGGAGGAGAGGAGGAGAGGAGGAGAGGAGAAGAGGAGGAGAGGAGGAGAGGAGGAGAGGAAGAGAGTGAAGAGGAGGAGAGGAGGAGAGGAGGAGAGGAGGAGAGGAGGAGAGGAGGAGAGGAGAAGAGAAGGAGAGGAGGAGAGGAGGAGAGGAGGAGAGGAGAAGAGGAGGAGAGGAGAGGAGGAGGAGAGGAGAGGAGGAGGAGAGGAGGAGAGGAGGAGGAGGAGAGGAGGAGAGGATGAGAGGAGGAGAGGAGGAGAGATTGACCCGGAGCTGAAACCTTCCAGTGTCAGACAGAGTGATGAAGGAAGGAGATGCAGGAGATAGAGAAGATGTTCCACTCGTCTGTTTCTCTCCTTCTCCTCCTGGCATCAGTCACAGAGTCAGACTCCATGAGTCAGCAGATCTCAGGCCTCTATCTCCCCCCCGCCATTTTGTTTCCATCCCTCCTCCCCCTCTCTCCTTCCTCTCTCCTTCCTCCTCTCTTCACTCCATCCC
>NC_083642.1:613676-636176 GCF_963576545.1 Limanda limanda | reverse complement strand
GGTTAAATGTGAGTTAGTGTTGTTAAACTGAATCTGTTTCATAAAGAGGCAGCTGAGGCAACATGTGAGCCAGGAAAGTGCTGAGTCAGCTCACGTCCCAGAGACAGGGTCTGTCCCACTCTCTGCAGGAAGAGCAACATGTGGGACAGAAGGAATCTCCACATGTGGACTGAAACCTCCTCCAGGAGAAAGAGAGGAAGGCGTCGGTGGAACCTGAGCTCTGCCAACACACAACCTGAGATAAGGAAATTCCAGAGGAGTTCATTCCAACACTGAACCTGAAAATCCTGAGCGGTCTCTGCTAATCATTGACTCTCGAAGGGAGTGGGAGCTGTCGTAAAGTGTTAAATCAACAAGTTTCTGCTCCACAGACCCGGTGGAGGGTGAGGAGTCGAGAACATGAACCTCAGTCAGTGGATCAGTCCTCTGTCTGTCCCCAGCAGCCACTGGGACAGGGACACTGCAGATTACTGGAGTGTCCAACACTGAGCCACACTTAATCCAGTCAGTCACAAATCTCCACCCCCCCCCCAAGCAGCACGATTAACCCCTTTCCCCTGCAGGACGCAATCCTGGGCAAACACAGGCCGGATTAATCCAGGAAGAGGTCACTGCTGGACCCGGCGTGTTTCACCCTGCAAACACATCAGCAACACAACCCAGCTGACGTCAGTCTACA
This sequence comes from Limanda limanda, assembly GCF_963576545.1. NCBI lineage: Eukaryota > Metazoa > Chordata > Actinopteri > Pleuronectiformes > Pleuronectidae > Limanda > Limanda limanda. The sequence continues at coordinate 635,497 of NC_083642.1, read as the reverse complement.
CAACCTGGAGGACGACTCTGGACCAGGCGTCTCAAACCAGAGGTCAACATCTGCACCGAGACACGGAGCTACACTTCAAACTGTGTTCAGAAGGTTTTCATGTGTGTGTTCAACCAAAGTGACTGTGAGCAGAAAACTAAACTAAAGCAACATTTCAAGATATTATATTTAAAATGTTCCAAACCAGAGTCAGAAGAGAAAGAAAAGACATTAGAAGAGTTTTTCTTTCCCAACATAAATCTAATTCTCTGTTTGAAATGTTCACATGGAAGCTTCTGGGTAAAAAGTTCTTAATTCAGTGCTGAGAAGAAGGACTGTGATAGGTTCTTTACCAGAAAGGCAGCTTCAACACTTCAACACCCAGAATGCACCAGGCTTGTCTCCCACTGGACGGGATCCACCGGTGGTTCAGGTCCCGTTGGTTCTACTGGAGAACGACTTCCAGTCATTAATATGGATCATCACATTATCCATAGTATATGAAGATGCTGATAACGGATAATGAATCTCACAAATCTATTACCAGGAATTATCCAAATTAATATTTGACCCAACTGGAAAAGTCCATAGATTTTGTCTTGTGATTTAAAGCTCTGACTCACAGACTGGGAGGTTCAGATGGTTGAGTCGTCTCTCTCTCCTCCAGCTGCCTCATGACCAGGAGAGAGAGACTGGCCCGGAGGAAGAGGAGGAGGAGGAGCTGAGGAGGAGGTGAGGGCTTCAGGGAGAGGAAGAGCGTAGGAGGAGCGGAGGAGGAGCTGAGGAGGAGCGGAGGAGGAACTGAGGAGGAGCTGAGGAGGAGCAGAGGAGGAGCAGAGGAGGAGCTGAGGAGGAGCAGAGGAGGAGCAGAGGAGGAGCTGAGGAGGAGCAGAGGAGGAGCAGAGGAGGAGCAGAGGAGGAGCTGAGGAGGAGCTGAGGAGGAGCTAAAGAGGAGCAGAGGAGGAGCAGAGGAGGAGCAGAGGAGGAGCAGAGGAGGAGCAGGAGTTCAGCTCCGGCTGCAGTACAGAGCTGATCTCTGGGGACTCTCTGGTTCCAGTGGTTGAGCACTGAGCACACAGCAGCACTGGTCCTAATGGAAACGCTTCCTGTGGAACCTTCTAGAATCACAGACACAATACTTTTATACTGGGAGCGTTTAGTCACTATAAGCTATATAAAATAGTGCCTCTGCTGGTGGGAGGGAAAGCCGAACTCTTTCAAAGGCTCTGAAAACCTCGACCCTAACTCAAGATGGAAACTGCGTCCGGCACCAACACGTTACGATGCTGCTCCTGCTCTGAACCCATCACTGATGCTCTTTAGTCTCTGTTCCTGTCTGTGTGGACTACTGTGGTACTGTAGTACTGTAGTACTGTGGTACTGTAGTACTGTGGTACTGTAGTACTGTAGTACTGTAGAGTACTGTAGCACTGTGGAACTGTAGTACTGTGGTACTGTAGTACTGTGGTACTGTGGTACTGTAGTACTGTGGTACTGTGGTACTGTAGTACTGTAGTTCTGTGGTACTGTAGTACTGTAGTACTGTGGTACTGTGGTACTGTGGTACTGTGGTGTACTGTAGAGTACTGGTAGTGATACCAGCATCATGCTACCATAGCAACCAGATGAAGCGTAAATTACAAGTGAAACCAAACAGATCAAAATGAAACATGGAACAAACACATGAAGCTTCAGACTCAGATTCTTGAATCGAGGCTTAAAAATGATGATTTAATATTTGTTTGTGTCTCTACGTCGTTGTGAATCGAATGTGCTGAGACTTAAACTGGAATTTTATGAAAACAAAAAGCTGTTTATCTCCTAACTTTAAATTTCATTCTTATATGTAGACTTATGAGAGTGAATGTAATATTTTCATGAATGAAGTGGCAGCAGAGTTTTCAGGTGTTTTGAAGCTTTGCTCCGCCCCCCCCCCCCACGTGCGCCTGACACTTCAGCTTCTGTCGAGTTCTCTTAAACACACGTGATGAAACGTGGAGGAGAGGAGCTCAAACTGCAGGAGGAGTAAACCCCAGGGAGCTGAGGAGATGCTTCACGAAGAGGAACACAGAGGAACACTGAACAGCTGAAGGAGTCCTCACTGTGACCTGGAGGTGACCTGGAGGTGACCTGCAGGTGACCTGGAGGTGACCTGGAGGTGACCTGGAGGTGACTCGTGGGCGGAACTCCATGGAAATGTCAAGAAAACGCCAGGAATGTTCTAAATATCAGATTGTGACTTCACTCAGTGGATTCTCTCCTCGTTGATCTACGATATCAAAGCTTCTCCTGCTGCGTGAGTGTGTTTACATCCACAGATGTTGAGCCTCCTTGTTTCAGGTTCCAGTGTAAAGACCGAGGAGCGACTCTCTGCCTCAGGCCAGCTAATCAAACACAAACTGAGCTCATCAAGCACCGGGCGACCCAGACAGAAGCAGACGAGCGCCGACGTTCACAACAAAGAGCGACTGAACACACAGCGACCTGCAGTGAAGAGACGCAGGTTTGCATCGGTTTGACACAAAGAAAAGCAAAGACGTGACCTTCATAATGAAATCACAGCCACAGGAGTTTCAGTGTCTGACCATCATGACCTCGAGCAACGCAACACAACAGGCAGAGACGTGGGTGAGACCGACAACAAGAAACCACAAGAAACAACAAGAGACAACAAGAACCCACAAGAAACAACAAGAAACAACAAGAAACAACAAGAAACAACTAGAAACAACAAGAAACAACAAGAAACAACAAGAAACAACAAGAACCCACAAGAAACAACAAGAAACAACAAGAAACAACAAGAAACAACAAGAAACCACAAGAAACAACAAGAAACAACAAGAAACAACAAGAAACAACAAGAGACAACAAGAAACAACAAGAAACAACAAGAAACAACAAGAAACAACAAGAAACAATGAGAACTTTCCAACGAAACGAGACCAGCTACACAAGTCTCTGGAGCAGAGCGGATGTCGAGTGTGAACGTAGATTCTTTTTAAAACATCTCAGTGTGGACGAGGCCTGAAACTCCAGGAGTAGAGGGACCCGACCCAGGAGGAGGAGGAGGAGGAGGAGAAGGAGGAGGAGGAGGAGAAAGAGGAGGAGGAGGAGGAGGAGGAGCAGGAGGAGGAGGAGGAGCAGGAGGAGGAGGAGGAGGAAGAGGAGAAGGAGGAGGAGCAGGAGGAGGGTGAAGGGGAAAGGGGATTAGCCTCCCGGCCTCCTGCTGAGCTCATGGCCGGGTCAGGAGAACCCTGGAGTTATTTTGGACTCAGTGGAGGAGCTCAGCTGGTCCTCACTGAAGACTTATCCTGGAAGAGGCTGGGGGGGGGGCACCTTAACCCAGGAGAGGCCATGGCACCAGCCAGCGTCTGTGATGACTCAGCGTGAGGCCTGATGACCTTTCACCCTCCACCTGCTGAAGCACCCTGGAGCCTCCAGGAACCCTCCACCTGCTGAAGCACCCTGGAGCCTCCAGGAACCCTCCACCTGCCGGAGGACCCTGGAGCCTCCAGGAACCCTCCACCTGCTGAAGCACCCTGGAGCCTCCAGGAACCCTCCACCTGCTGAAGCACCCTGGAGCCTCCAGGAACCCTCCACCTGCCGGAGGACCCTGGAGCCTCCAGGAACCCTCCACCTGCTGAAGCACCCTGGAGCCTCCAGGAACCCTCCACCTGCTGAAGCACCCTGGAGCCTCCAGGAACCCTCCACCTGCTGAAGGACCCTGGAGCCTCCAGGAACCCTGGAGCCTCCAGGAACCCTCCACCTGCTGAAGCACCCTGGAGCCTCCAGGAACCCTCCACCTGCTGAAGGACCCTGGAGCCTCCAGGAACCCTCCACCTGCTGGAGGACCCTGGAGCCTCCAGGAACCCTCCACCTGCTGAAGCACCCTGGAGCCTCCAGGAACCCTCCACCTGCTGAAGCACCCTGGAGCCTCCAGGAACCCTCCACCTGCTGAAGGACCCTGGAGCCTCCAGGAACCCTCCACCTGCTGAAGGGCCCTGGAGCCTCCAGGAACCCTCCACCTGCTGGAGGACCCTGGAGCCTCCAGGAACCCTCCACCTGCTGAAGGGCCCTGGAGCCTCCAGGAACCCTCCACCTGCTGAAGGGCCCTGGAGCAAGGCTCTGAGTTCCTCTCAGCCTGAGAACAGATGGAGGTTCCATGACGTGACCTCCACATTCACACGTGAGGCCACTGGTTACACGCCTGGCACACGCCTGGCACACGCCACCGAGTGCTGGTCATACCGCATCACACACACAGACCAACACAAAGACACACACAGACACACACATATTGACACACACCCACACACACACCAGCACAATGTGTGTCTGTCACTGACCCACTCTGCTCCACATTCCTCCAGAAACATGAGGAATATTCATCGACTGCAGGAGGCTGGGGGGGGGGGGTTCCACAGGTAGATTCACAGTCTGTTATATACAGTCAGTTATATACAGTCAGTTATGTACAGTCAGTTATGTAGAGTGAGTGTGATACAGTCTGTTATACAGTCAGTTATATATACAGTCAGTCAGTGATATACAGGCAGTTATATATATACAGTCGGTTATATACAGTCAGTTATATATACAGTCAGTCAGTGATATACAGTCAGTCAGTTATATATACAGTCAGTCAGTGATATACAGTCAGTTATATACAGTCAGTGATATACAGTCAGTTATATACAGTCAGTGATATACAGTCAGTTATATACAGTCAGTCAGTGATATACAGTCAGTTATGTACAGTCAGTGATATACAGTCAGTTATATACAGTCAGTGATATACAGTCAGTTATATACAGTCAGTCAGTTATATATACAGTCAGTGATATACAGTCAGTCAGTGATATACAGTCAGTTATGTATAGCATCAGGACGCAGATGCAGAAAACACCTTCCTACCTTCACTGGTGAGAGATAACAAACATGAACGTTCTTCCTCCTCTCCTTCCTCTGCTTCCTGTGTTTCCTCTTCCTCTTCCTCTTCCTCTTCCTCGTCCTCTTCCTCTTCCTTTACCTTCTCCTCTTCTTCTGTCCTTTGTGGTTTGACCTGTCCCTGTATCCGCCCTCACTTCACGTTTTCATCCCCTCATCCTTCATTTCTAATGAGTCAGGACCCGGAGCGCGCACAGAGGGAGTGAGAGCGCGCTGCAGGATCCTCCGTGTGGCAGCCAGGGGGGCGGGGACACGGCCGGTGACGTCACAGAGAGGGGGGCGGGGGAGGAGAGAGAGAGAGAGAGAGGGTAGAGAGAAATGGACAGAACCATTCATCCATTCATCCTCGTCTCTCAAACTTTAATTATTGTTAAATAAGCCGAAATAAAGAAATGAAATATGAAATCGTTCGGTGACTGTCCAGTAAAAACACTTTTATAAGATAAGTTTTAAAGAAGGATAATTAATTAATAAGGATAAAGAATCTCATCCATTGATAAAGTCTGCTCAGTTTTTCTTTCTGTGGTTGTTGATAAATTCTGAGCCAATCAGATCGAAGCGATATGCTTTTAATTCAAATAAGTCATTGTTATTCTTATTCCAGCTCTGATGTTGTGTGATTCCTTTCAACGTGTAAAGCATCAGTGTTTTCAAAGGAGGAATATAAATACAGTTTATTCTTCTTATGCTTTTTCTTCTTATTATAATATTAAAATCTTATCAATGTTCAAACCACAAACTATAACCTGCATTAATTTATTAATCAGATGATAACAGGAAGTGGATCAGGTCAGAGCCTCACATCAAAACCTGCACTTCCTGTGAATACATAGTTTCACACAAATATTAACACTGAAATTCATGTGTCAGCGTTTTTATGCGTTTTAGGTGGAAAAGTTAATCACATGGAAGGAAAATTTCAAAAATGCAGCATTAATTACACTAAAAATCTAAAAAAAAGGAGACGATAGGATGAGATTTTAGGTGAAATATACAAAGTGTATTAAAGCATCTTCAAGCTGCTGGGATTTATTTCATGGATGAGCCGACGCACACTGACCTTTACACTGATCACACACAGACAAATATTTAAAAAACCCAGCAGCCACAATAAATAATCATGAAGCTGCTGCTAAGAGTGTGTGTGTGTGTGTGTGTCTGTGTGTGTGTGTGTGTGTGTGTGTGTGTGTGTGTGTGTAAGGAATCAAACAGACTTTGCCCTCTCAGATATTTACATGACACAGCTGCCACCTACAGGCAGAGCGTGGAACTGCAGAGGTGAACCCTATAAATTCCATGATGAATCACAGGAGCCTCAACAGCAGCTTGGACCTTCTCACACATGATGGATATATATGGTTATGAAGTTCACACGCTTTGGACAGAACATCACATGTTTACAGAGCTGCGGTCCCCCCCCGATCTGTGGCACCAGGAGGATGATCTTCATATCTCAATAAATCATATCTCAATAAATCATATCTACTTTTTCTTTTCAGGAAACAAACTCGTGAAAAGGTCTTTTCCAGCATCTTCTGGTCAAATATATGATTTCTGTATTCAACCTTCTTCTCCACATTTAGTAATTATAATAGACCAATTCCCAACCCCTCTCCACACACACACACACACACACACAGACAGACACACACACACACACACACACACACACACACACACACACACACACACACACACACACACACACACTCCCAAATATAATGAAATGTCTTTCCTCTGGAGGAAGCTGAAATAATGGGCAGAGAGGGGGAGGGGGGGGGGCATAAATGATAATGAACTGCCTCATTCTCCTTTTTTAATTCCTCCTCTGCTTCCCTCCCCCAACTCCCTCCTCCTCTTCCTCCTCTTCCTCCTCTTCCTCCATCACCTCCAATCTTTCTCATTTTGTTTTCACCCGGACGAGCACCTCCTCCTCTCTCGTCCTCTCTCCCTCCTCCTCTCTCCCTCCTTCCCTCGGCCACAAAGAGCCACCGCCCTGCCATCTCTCTCTCCTCCTCCATCCTCCCCCTCTCGTCTCCCACACCCATTCCTGCCAGGAAGCATCCTGGGTAATTTCCTCCTCTTATTGAATTGGGACGGGGGCGGATGGAGGGAAAGAGAAAGGGATGGGCAGATGAACGGATGCTCGGGAGGAGGGCTAATGGGGCCGCTCTCTCTCTCTCTCTCTCTCTCTCTTCTCTATCTCTCTTCTCTCTCTCTCTCTCTCTCTCTCTTCTCTATCTCTCTTCTCTCTCTCTCTCTCTCTCTTCTCTCTCTCTCTCTCTATCTCTCTCTCTCGCCCTCTCTCTCTAAAACAACACAGTCAAGACTCCGACCTTTTTTCACACACACACACACACACACACACACACACACACACACACACACACACACACACACACACATCAGGGTATTTGTGCAGATTCTATGACACCCGGCTCTCTGATCTAACACCTGATTGGTCGACTGAGGGACGGACTTGCTGCTGATTGGCTGAAGGACACGTCCATGAGACGAGGCATCAAACTGCCAACAGGCGACAACAAGAGCTTTATTTCTCTTATTTCTTAAGATTGATTATCAGATTATTAGATGACTAACATTATATTGTCATTGCTGATTTATAAATGACTTTATAGACGAATGTTAAGAATGTTGTGATGCCTTCATGACGAAATAATGATATATTTCCCTTAATTAATACTTAAAGTTAGACTGAACTAAGTGAAGTGAAAGCTGCTCTGAGCGACGTGAATCCTCGTGGTTCTGAGTCCCAGGAACAACCTGCTGGTCTGGTCCCAGTGAGAGATGTTCCTCAGACACTGAATCTCAGTTTTGATCAGTGGAACCTTCAGGATGTCGGCTGATCATCAACACCTCTGTTGAGACTCTGAGAAGACTTCAGAAAAGTGGATCACAGGAGAGAGACGAGTTGAAGGGTCGGACTCAAACAGCGACAGCAAACACACGAGAGGAGGAAACGAGTTGTAACGTGAACGATAACAACGACGCATCAGTGAGAAAAGAAGAATATGTTGGTTTAATTTCACATTAACATGAAAATGAGAATGAAAATCATGTCAGAATGTTAGCGTGAGATAATGAGATCGACACGGAGCCGGAAAACTGCCGGAGAACAACCGGAGTCACAGAGACGGCTGAGAGTGTGTGTGTGTGTGTGTCAGTGTGTGTGTGTGACTCTGTGTGTGTGTGTGTGTGTGTGTGTGTGTAGATAACGGTTGGGGAACACAGGGTTGAGCTCGTTCCAATTAAGCCTCAGAGCGTTGAGTTAACGAGCTGAGGAGAGAGAAGCACTGAAGAGCCAATTTGCTCTGGAATGTCAATATTCTGCATCTGTCCACACACACACAGACACACACACACACACACACACACACACACACACACACACACACACACACACACACACACACACACACTGAGTGGCAGCGAGGTTGTACAGGCTGCAGGGAACATAATGGAATGTGTTCCACCCCCCCAACCTCCTCTTTCTCATCCAGATGTTTGAAGCTCTACAGTTTTCTGGACATTCCCATGAACAGGTTCTTGTGATGTCACAGCAGGAACATGGAGATGAAGATGAAGATGAACATGAACATGAACATGAACATGAACATGAACATGAACATGAACATGAAGATGAACATGAACATGAACATGAACATGAACATGAACATGAACATGAACATGAACATGAACATGAACATGAACATGAACATGAACATGAACATGAAGATGGACTCCAGCATGAAGACAGATCTTCTCTCTCGTCTTCTCTCAAGTTTTTATTCTCTTCTTTGAAAAGTAGCAGAAAGGAGTTTTAAGTTATTTATACATTCTGTGCAGAGAATGTATAAATACCAGCGTCTCATATTTAATAAGCAGAGATGGTTTTGTGGAGTGACCCCCCCCCTCCCCCCCTGCAGCTGAAGCTTCGGCTCATTAAGGAGTTTTAATTGCAGAAGGAGACGAGTTGTGTGGGAGGTTCCTCTTACAGAGACATGAGTGCACCTCCTGGTCTCCTCCTACACATACACATACACACACACACACACACACTCACACACACACATACACAGACACACACACACTCACACACTCACACACACACACACACACACACACACACACACACACACAAACACACGCACACACGTACCTTGTTGCTCATGTACTGAAGCTTCATCTGCTTCATGTAGGTGGTGGTGAGACAGAGGAAGAGGAGGAGGAGGAGGAGGAGGAGGAGGAGGAGGAGGAGGAGGAGGAGGAGGAGGAGGAGGAGGAGGAGGAGGAGGAGAAGGAGAGGAGGAGAGGAGGAGGAGATTTGTTAGGTGAGAAAGAGGGTGAAGAAGGATCTGAGATGTTTACAGTTTTTCACAATTGTTAACACACGTTTTTCAAAACAATAACGGCTTTCTCAAAAATGCACACAGAAAACTCAAAACCTCACACACAAAATGCTAAACCTGACACTCCATTTGCAAGATGACTCTTTGCCATCAAATCTCTTCACTGTTCACAAAATGTAACTCGTGTTTTCATTTGGTACACACAGCCATATTTTCAAATGACACACACATACCATTTATTGAGTACACACAACTAAGCATTTGCTTGCACACTTCCAAGCATTTACAGCACACTGAAGTGCAAAATTGAAAACACAATCATCGAAATGGAACACACCATATGAATGACAATGACTCTGGAGAATTAGCCATTTCTCCTTTTGTAAACTGTCTCAGTGTAGGCCTACTTTTTGCATAGTCAAACATAAAACAGCACACAAATATGCAGCAAAAAAAGGTTTATTTCGGTACACACAGAGAACAGTACAGTACTGACACAGACAGCATGAGAATACAAGTTCAACACAGTGGGCTACAGTGAGACACTGTAGAAAAGGAACAATATTGGATTACAGGTACAATACATGAATGTTGTGCAAATTGTGTCGAATTTTCGCTTTTTGTGTGTTAACAACTGAGAAAAAATATTGTTTTGCAAAAAGTGTGATTCTGACATTGTGCTGATAGTGGTGCAGATCTGGGCTCATGTTTTGGTCCTTGAGTGTACGGTTTTGATAATTGTGTAATACTTTTGATTTTAGTGTTTATGCAATCACAATCGAAAAAAACTGGAAGTTTAAATCAGAGATGAAGAGGAAGTGAAGACGAGTCACTTCAACATGCAACAAAAACACAGGAAGTTCTCTGGAGGCTTGTTCTCATGAAAATGTTTAAACATGTGAAGATGTTGAGTTTTGATCAGAATAAAAAAATAAGTTTATAAAGTCTAACGAGTTTGTCTCTACATTCCCTAATCAAGTGAAGCTGCACCCATGTGTGTGTGTGTGTGTGTGCGTGTGTGTGTGTGTGTGTGTGTGTGTGTGTGTGTGTGTGTGTGTGTGTGTGTGTGTGTGTGTGTGTGTGTGTGTGTGTGTGTGTGTACTAAATAATGTCACTTTCACTTCTCGTGATTCTGCTAAACAGTCTCATTTATTGTAAATTGGTTCAGCAAATGTTTGGTGTTTCTATCTTTGGATCAGATGTAGAGATACTGACTGTATATTTAAATATAATCTGATTATTAGAATGAATCACTGTTTGGAATTGTAAACAGTGATTTCAATCAATCAATTAAATTGTATTTGTATAGCCTATATTCACAAATCACAGTTTGTCTCATTGGGCTTTAACATGGTGTGACCTCCTCTGTCCTTCACCCTCAGCAAGAGTCAGGACAAACTACTAAAAACCCTTTTAACAGGTGAAGACACGTAGAAACCTCAGAGAGACACATGTGAGGATCCGTCTCCCAGGACGGACACAAGTGACACAGATGTGTAGAGGAGAACATCATCAGGAGAAAGGTTTCAGCAGCAATGATGAGGGGAAACATTTTGAAGGATATCTTCAATACTATATGTGAAGTAGTCCTGCTGCATCACAGTCTCTGGTCAGCAGCAAGATCACGATCCACTATAGTTACGTTCTTCTGCACTTATTAATGCATACCATGAAATTATCGACCTTCTGGACCTTTAGCAGCATAACTAAGGGCAGGTCTAAGACAAGCCTAGACCAGCTCTAACTATAAGCTTTATCGTAAAGGAAGGTTTTGAGTCTACTCTTAAACGAACAGAGCGTGTCTGCTTCCCGAACTGAAAGTGAGAGATTATTCCACAGCAGTGGGGCTTGATGGCTAAAAGCTCTGGCTCCTACTCTACTTTTAGAGACTTTAGGGACGACAAGTAAACCTGAGTTCTGGGATCGGAGTGCTCTAGTAGGTTGATATGGAACTAACATCTCTTTAAGGTAAAAAGGTGCCATATCATTAAGGGCCTTGAAGGTGAGGAGGGGAATTTTAAATTCTATTCTAGATTTAACAGGAAGCCAGTGTAGCGATGCTAATACTGGAGAAATGTGCTCTCTTTTCTTAGTTCTCGTCAGGACACGTGCTGCGGCATTTTGGACCAGCTGCAGAGTCTTTAACGACTTGCTGCTGGAGCCTGATAATAATGAATTACAATAGTCCAGTCTCGATGTAACAAAGGCGTGGACTAGTTTTTCTGCATCTTTTTGCGAAAGGACATGTCTGATTTTTGAGATATTACGCAAGTGGAAAAAGGCGGTGCTAGAAATGTGTTTTAAGTGAGAATTAAAGGACAAATCAGGATCGAAGATCACTCCCAAGTTCCTGACTGTGTCATTGGAAGCAAGGGCAATGTCATCTAGCGCAGCTATATCATTAGATAATGTTTCTTGTTTGGGACCAAGTATTATAACCTCCGTTTTATCTGAGTTTAATAAGAGAAAATTGCGGGTCATCCAGGTTTTTATGTCCTTGAGACATGCTCGAAGTTTAGTTAATTGATTACTTTGTTCAGGTTTTATTGACAAATATAACTGGGTGTCATCTGCATAGCATTGAAAATTTACCGAGTGTGTCCTGATAATGTTTCCTAGTGGAAGCATATATAATGAGAATAAAATTGGGCCGAGCACAGACCCCTGTGGGACACCATGGTTAACTTTGGTGTTAAAAAAAAGAAAAAGATTTAAACGAGTTTAGGGCGGTTCCATACAGCCTTCGATTGGACTTCAGTGAAAAAGTATTTTGTTTGTTGTTCGACTCCGTGTTAAACACTCGGCACTCATTGTCCTCTATTCGTTTCCTTGATCCTCTAATTTTACAGAAGGGCTCACAGGGCAAAGCGAAATTGTGAAGGGTGATCATATGCCGTTTCGAGCCCTATACACCACACTCCCGGTCAAATTTAATTTAGCTGACGCTTTTATCCAAAGCGACTTACAATAAGTGCATTCAACACCGAGGGTTCAAACCCAGAACAATAAGAATCAAGAAAGTACAATTTCTTCAAAAATAAAGCAAAACTACAAAGTGCTATTAGTACGTGCCATTTAAGTGCTACTAAATTGTTAGTTTAAAAAAAAATAATAATAATTTAAAAACATTTTTTAAATTTTTTTATTATTTGGACAACTTCGGCAGGCCGGATTAAAAAGCCCAACGGGCCGTATACGTTGGGCCGTACTTTGCCCATGTCTGGTTTAGAACCTGAGATTATTTGGTAAACTGATCACGGGTGACAGACGTTGGCCAGGAGGCTGCAGGAGAAACTCTAACGTTGGTGATCACGGGTGATCAGTTTACCGTGTCCTTCGCTTTTTGTGTGTTAACAACTGAGAAAAACTGTAAACACATATTGACAGAACTGGTTTCTAGTCAGAGACAGTTGTACATGTTCTAGTTTCACGTCACGTGTTAGAAACCTCGTCCACTCGCCCACGCTCCCACTCGTCCACTCGTCCACTCGCCCACTCGCCCACTCGCCCACTCGCCCACTCGTCCACTCGTCCACTGGCCTACTCGCCCACTGGCCCACTCGTCCACTGGCCCACTCGTCCACTGGCCCACTGGCCCACTCGTCCACTGGCCCACTCGTCCACTCGTCCACTGGCCCACTCGTCCACTCGTCCACTGGCCCACTCGCCCACTGGCCCACTCGCCCACTCGCCCACTAGCCCACTCGTCCACTCGCCCACTCGCCCACTCGCCCACTCGTCCACTCGCTCACTCTCTCACTCGTCCACTCGTCCACATGCCCACTCGCCCACTCGCCCACTCGTCCACTCATCCACTCGCTCACTCTCTCACTTGTCCACTCGCCCACGCTCCCACTCGTCCACTCGCCCACTCGCTCACTCGTCCACTTGCCCACTCGCTCACTCGTCCACTGGCCCACTCGTCCACTCGTCCACTCGCCCACTCGTCCACTCGCCCACTCCCCCACTCGCCCACTCGCCCACTCACCCACTCGTCCACTTCACCACTCGTCCACTCGCTCACTCGTCCAATCGCTCTCTGGGAAGCTTCAGGACATTGTCCTGCAGTTGTCTCTCATGGACTCAGGAGGACAGACGTTGACCAGGAGGCTGCAGGAGAAACTCTAACGTTGGTGTTTTCACTTCAAGCCTCAGGACGAGTTCAGTGAGGTTCTGAAAGCTGCTTCACTTTAATCTCCATATGATATATTAATCTCTATATGATGGTTTTATATTCTACAGTCACTCTCTCCTCCTTCTCCTCCTCTGGAAGGTGTCTTCAGTTCTTCAGGCTGAGACGTGAAACCTACGTGAGCCTCTGTAGACGAGAGCTTGATGACAGAGAAGCTTCACACGTCTGGTTCACGCTAACAGAACCGAGCTTAGAACAAACTGAATCCATGATATCTGCTGCAGCTCGGTCCTGAACCCGCTCCTCATCAAGACACATGAACATCTGGATCTGCAGCTTCTCCTGAACCAGCTCATCATCAAGACACATGAACATCTGGATCTGCAGCTTCTCCTGAACCCAGACACAGGGACGTGTGGTGTCACAGAACAAACACTAGAGGTCCTTCTCGAGCTGGACACAGACAAACAGCAGCAGAGGGAGGAGGTGCTCGTCGGTTCAACAGCACAATGAACCACAGCACTTCTTCATTTTCACTTGATCTACTTTACAGCTTTTTATAAAAACACATTATGACTCCACCCACACGTCTTTCTATCATCTAACGACCGACCTCGTTAAGGACGTGTCTCACGTCTGGAGCGTCCACAGGACGGACACGCCCACGTGGGACAGGATCAATCAGTCTCAGCAGGACAGAGAGGGGCGTCACCATGGATCTGTGATGAGAGTCGAGTGCAAGCGAGAGAGATGGAGAGTGTGTGTTCCTCCAGAGGAACGACACTGTGACAACTGAAGAGACACAAAGCTGCTTTTCAAACTGAGGCTCCAGAGCTTTCATTCATATTGTAAATATTATATTTAGAAAAGAAAACTCCCCATTTACCAGCACACACACACACACACACTCACACACACACACACACACTCACACTCACACTCACACACACACACACACGCACACACACACACACACATCAGGATACTTCAGCTCAGACTGATTGTTGTGTCATCACTGGATCACACTCAGAGAGACAGCAGCTAATTGCCTGATTTCACTGTGGGGGTTCGGCCACTCCATGACAGGCACACACACACACAGAGAAACAGACACACACACACACAGACACACACACACACACACACAACCTTAGGCCCCTTTATCGCTTTGCAAAAGTGTCTCCCACTAAAGTTCAGCTGTGAATTATTAAATGCAATTAATCAGCTTGGACCAGGGACATGTTAACTGGCACAGGCAGCTGTGTGTGTGTGTATCTATGTGTGTGTGTGTGTGTGTGTGTGTGTGTGTGTGTGTGTGTGTGTGTGTGTGTGTGTGTGTGTGTGTGTGTGTGTGTGTGTGTGTGTGTGTGTGTGTGTGTGTGTGTGGGTGTGTGTGTGTGGGTGTGTGTTTCATTGCTCTGCTTATTACATCTTCTAATTTAATCATTTCTGTAACGTCCAAAGGCAACGTCATATTTACATTTTATAATTGTATGGTCCAAATCGTCCAGAAGCAAACAGGCGAACGATGTGTGATGAAATATTCAAAACACATTTTCAAATTTGCTAAAGAGAGAAAGTCTTCAAACTTCTTCCCAGGATCTGAGGCAGGATTTCATATATTAATATATTCATCCATTTAATTTAGAAATGATCCTGAGAAATGACTTCTTATTAAAACAGAAAAGGAGTTGGATGGAATCTCGTCTCCTCCAGTTCCTTTGTCTTCTACTGAGTCCACCCCCCCCCCCAGGTTTCCTTTGTTAAAAGCCGTTAATTAGTCTAATTGAGGAGAGAGACACTCCAATGACTCCTCTGTCTAATGAGCCACAGGGAGGGAGGTGGGGGGGGCAGGGAGGGACGGACGCAGGGGGGAGAGACGCAGGGACAGGAAGTCTGCAGCAGCATCTGGGAGGCTTTGGGGGGGAGAGAAACTATGGGATGCATATTTGATCATTTATATCATATAAAATATTTCATCAATATCGTTTAAAATCATTTCTCAGTGTGTTTCCTGGAGCGATACGCTCGCGGCGAGCAGAACAAAAAGACTCGACGCCGAAACGATGGCTGCACGGCGCTCGACGTCCGGTGTGACCCGCACTGAGGTTTAACATGGGAGTGGATGGGAGCTGGTGTTTAAGGCGTCGCTTTCCTCTTTCAAAATGGCGGCGCTGTGGATGTCTCCTGAAACCGACTCGAAGGCGTCGACACGTCTCAGCTCTCCAGCGGCAGCCATGTCAGCTGGAAACAAACTCAACCCGAGCGCTGTTTGGTGACGTGGTCGATCACGTTCCTGTTGATCATCTGTCCATCAGCGTATAAAGCCCGCCCTGAGCAGTTGATTGGTCCGAACAGCTTCTGTTCGCTCATAGTCCCCCCCCAACGGAGCGACGCCAGACCCAACTTCCCGACCTCAAATGTTGTGGGCGGGGCTAAATTCGTCTGGTACCCAGGTTATTCCAGTTAATCCAGATTAGACTTGATGGGAAAACCAGTTTGTCTGCAGCCAGGTTCTCTGGCTCTTTGCTGACACCTGGTGGTCAAACACTGTTACTGTTTCTACTTGGATCATTTTATACATCGAACACTCGTCTAGTCAGAGAAAAGAAGGGGATGCAAATCTCAGCAGTTATTGAAATACATAACGGTCAAATGATGCATCACAATGCAGCTGTATTTCTCTAGATCTATAAACCAACCCTGTGACTGGACGTGTTTGACTCCAGAGTTTCTGAGGCTCATTTAAACATCATGATGAATCACATTGTACGGCTCAGTCCCAGGAGACGCTCCCAGTCAGGACTCAGTGTGAAAGATCTGGATTCATGATCCCACACCGTCCATTAGTAACTAAATACATGATCCTAAGTTTGTTATCTACATCATAACATCACAATAAAACATGAACTGTGAACCAGTTCATCTTCATGGGTATGAACTGGACTTTGAACTGGTTTCTAGAGTGAACTGGTTCCACAGGGAAGAGGAGGAGCCTGAGAACAGTGAGGAGGAGGAGCCTGAGAACAGGGAGCAGTCAGACTCCATTTTCACCTGGACGAGCAGAAGGAAGGAAAGTGAGCAGGTGAGTGTGAACACAACTTTCTGAAAGTTTTACTGTCTCACTCTCACACCTGCTGTTAACATCCGTCTGCTGATCACATGACTCTAAGTTTGTCAGTTCACACCTGGTGACAGACGTCATGTGATCGGATCCCAGAGACAGATGTGAACAGCAGGTCTGGATCAAAGAAACTTCAAAGGACTAATTAACAGAGTTAACTCACAGTTTCACTTTTTATCTTCATCTGTTCATCAAGTGTTTAATAACACAACGTGTTTTCACAATCATACGTTACAGCAGTGGTCACCAACCAGTGGAGAGTCTTCACTGTGGATCCCAGTAAAGCTCTGGACTCACTGACTGAGGTGTGAGGAACATCAACCTGCAGAGCCAGGTACACACACACACACACACACACACACACACACACACACACACACACACACACACACACACACACACTGATGTGCTCTTAGTGTTACTGTCTATAAAGTTCTGTAATTCATTTCCAGCCTTTATGACGTGAACATGATACTAGATGTTGAGTTTCCTTCTCTTAGTGGCCGGGGGTTGAAGGACACATGAACTTTTACAAGCTTGTATTGATTAAGTTTAATGTAGTTGATTGGTTTGAGTGTAGATCAGGAAATGCTCCAGTTGCAAAAATACTTTGTTATTCAACGTTTGTTTATGGGTATGCAGGTTTATTGGTGGATTTAAAAATGCCATAAACCGATATGACATGAAAAGGAACTTTATTATTGTACTTATCAATAGTACATCTCCACACCCTTATTGACTGGTACTCTGAAACATATAATCATATGATTAATTTAATAATGTACTTATGGCTGAATAAATCAAGTGATTGACTGAAATATCCCAAATAAATGGAGAGAGAGGGTGAGAGAGAGAGAGAGAGAGAGAAAGAGAGAGAGAGAGTGAGAGAGAGAGAGAGAGAGAGAGAGGGACTCTTGTCCTTCCTGAGGTGATCACTGTATTTCCTTGTATACAATTATTAGTAACTATATACATGATCCTAAGTTTGTTATCTACTTCATAACATCACAATAAAACATGATCTGTGAACCAGTTCATGTTCATGGGTATGAACTGGACTTTGAACTGGTTTCTAGAGTGAACTGGTTCCACAGGGAAGAGGAGGAGCCTGAGAACAGTGAGGAGGAGGAGCCTGAGAACAGGCAGCGGTCAGACTCCATTTTCACCTGGACGAGCAGAAGGAAGGAAAGTGAGCAGGTGAGTGTGAACACAACTTTCTGAAAGTGTTACTGTCTCACTCTCACACCTGCTGTTAACATCCGTCTGCTGATCACATGACTCTAAGTTTGTCAGTTCACACCTGGTGACAGACGTCATGTGATCGGATCCCAGAGACAGATGTGAACAGCAGGTCTGGAACAAAGAAACTTCAAAGGACTAATTAACAGAGTTAACTCACAGTTTCACTTTTTATCTTCATCTGTTCATCAAGTGTTTAATAACACAATGTGTTTTCACAATCATACGTTACAGCAGTGGTCACCAACCAGTGGAGAGTCTTCACTGTGGATCCCAGTAAAGCTCTGGACTCACTGACTGAGGTGTGAGGAACATCAACCTGCAGAGCCAGGTACACACACACACACACACACACACACACACACACACACACACACACACACACACACACACACACACACACACTGATGTGCTCTTAGTGTTACTGTCTATAAAGTTCTGTAATTCATTTCCAGCCTTTATGACGTGAACATGATACTAGATGTTGAGTTTCCTTCTCTTAGTGGCCGGGGGTTGAAGGACACATGAACTTTTACAAGCTTGTATTGATTAAGTTTAATGTAGTTGATTGGTTTGAGTGTAGATCAGGAAATGCTCCAGTTGCAAAAATACTTTGTTATTCAACGTTTGTTTATGGGTATGCAGGTTTATTGGTGGATTTAAAAATGCCATAAACCGATATGACATGAAAAGGAACTTTATTATTGTACTTATCAATAGTACATCTCCACACCCTTATTGACTGGTACTCTGAAACATATAATCATATGATTAATTTAATAATGTACTTATGGCTGAATAAATCAAGTGATTGACTGAAATATCCCAAATAAATGGAGAGAGAGGGTGAGAGAGAGAGAGAGAGAGAGAAAGAGAGAGTGAGAGAGAGAGAGAGAGAGAGAGAGAGAGGGACTCTTGTCCTTCCTGAGGTGATCACTGTATTTCCTTGTATACAATTATTAGTAACTATATACATGATCCTAAGTTTGTTATCTACTTCATAACATCACAATAAAACATGATCTGTGAACCAGTTCATCTTCATGGGTATGAACTGGACTTTGAACTGGTTTCTAGAGTGAACTGGTTCCACAGGGAAGAGGAGGAGCCTGAGAACAGTGAGGAGGAGGAGCCTGAGAACAGGCAGCGGTCAGACTCCATTTTCACCTGGACGAGCAGAAGGAAGGAAAGTGAGCAGGTGAGTGTGAACACAACTTTCTGAAAGTGTTACTGTCTCACTCTCACACCTGCTGTTAACATCCGTCTGCTGATCACATGACTCTAAGTTTGTCAGTTCACACCTGGTGACAGACGTCATGTGATCGGATCCCAGAGACAGATGTGTACAGCAGGTCTGGATCAAAGAGCCTTCAAAGGACTAATTAACAGAGTTAACTCACAGTTTCACTTTTTATCTTCATCTGTTCATCAAGTGTTTAATAACACAACGTGTTTTCACAATCATACGTTACAGCAGTGGTCACCAACCAGTGGAGAGTCTTCACTGTGGATCCCAGTAAAGCTCTGGACTCACTGGCTGAGGTGTGAGGAACATGGACCTGCAGAGCGAGGTACACACACACACACACACACACACACACACACACACACACACACACACACACACACTGATGTGCTCTCAGTGTTACTGTCTATAAAGTTCTGTAATTCATTTCCAGCCTTTATGACGTGAACATGATACTAGATGTTGAGTTTCCTTCTCTTAGTGGCCGGGGGTTGAAGGTCACAGGAACTTTTACAAGCTTGTATTAATTAACTTTAATGTAGTTGATTGGTTTGAGTGTAGATCAGGAAATGCTAAAGTTGCAAAAATACTTTGTTATTCAATGTTTGTTTATGGCTCTGCAGGTTTATTGGAGGATTTAAAAATGCCATAAACCAATATGACATGAAAAGGAACTTGTACTGTACTTGTACATTAGTACACCTCCACACCCTTATTGACTGGTACCCTAAAACATATAATCATATGATTCATTTAATAATAGTGTACTCTAATAATGTAGTAATGGCTGAATAAATCAAGTGATTGACAGTAATATCCCAAATTAATGGAGGCTTCCTGAGGTCACCTGTCAGGAGACAGAGAGACAGAGAGACTCTGATAGGATCACTGTATTTCCTTGTATATAAGAAGTCCTGTGTACTCAAATAAATACCAGTACTACAAACTATGAAGCCCTGCATCTATTTCACAATAAATACATTTAAAAATAAATGAATTGATTCAGTCGACAGAAACGCTGGAGTGCTTTTATTTTGAAATGGGTCGGCTACAGGAAGTGCTCAACAGGTGAAAGATCATTTCACTGAGTTCTGCTGTAAACTGAGCGCAGAACCAGAAGGAAATAGACCAGACCTTGAATATCTAGAAGAACAGCGCGGCCTGAACCACAACTGAGCCGCAGCCGGCCCGGTGCAACATGGACGAGGACACTTCAGAGCAAGTTGGACCCTCACACACAAAGTAAGAGACCTGCTACAAACATGTGAAGCTCCAACCTGAATCCTCAGAGAATGAACCAGTGAATGATGTGTTCTGAATAAAAACATGTTTGTGTTTGCAGAGGTCAGGACCAGAGACTGAGAGCAGAGTCTCCAGGGTCCTGCTGTCTGTCTCTGAAGAGTGACTGGTCCAAAGATTATCCTCCAAACTTCAGTAATGAACCTGGACCCTCACACACAGAGTAAGAACCTGTTTCTACTGTGACCTGCTCTGAAGAGGATCTAGTTTCCTCTAGTGTGGCCCCTGCATTAGGACACAGCTTCATGAAGTTGGTGACTAATCTCTCAGAATCACTCAAAGAGCTCAGACCTCCACCAAGAACCAACACGCTCCTTATGAAACCACTTTGAAATCCACTAGAGACTCATTTTGATTTGGATCTGCACCAAATTCCACACACTGGTAAACATCAGTCCTCTGAACATGTATGTGAAAGAGGACCCCCCCCCCCCGATCTGGTTCACAGACCACAACCTTCCACCAAGTTCACTGGTAATCTGTTGTTTTTTATAATCCCACTAACGAACCAACCAACACACAAACATACTGGGTGAAAACAAAACCTCCTTGACAGAAGTGATGACAACCTGTGACTGTGACATGTGAGTTATCAGGACATGTCTTCACAGGGAGAGGAAGAGGAGGAGTCATGTTTCTGAGGAGGAGCAGTCGTCCTGCTGTGCTTCGTGTCAGGACGTCCTGAAGGATCCAGTCTCCACCAGCTGTGGACACTGGTTCTGCAGACAGTGCATCATCTCATACTGGGACCAGTCTGGTTCTTCAGGAGACTCCTCCTGTCCCCAGTGTGGACAAAGATCCAGATCAGGAGCTGGAGGTCAGACAGCCGGTCAGAGCAGCACTGTACATGTGTCTGCTGATGTCTTCACTTCTGACAACAGCACATGTGGTTTTATTTTGTTCCTTCATACAGCATCAACATTTAACATCGTTAGAAAAGCACAAAGTGAAAAAGCTTTTATTTTCTGTAGTTTTTCTGTATCTGATGAAAACAATCAGCAGATTCTCAGATTCTCTGTCTCTGACATTGTTTCTTGTCTTTCAGCAGATCGTGGTCTGCAGGAGGTTTTAGATGAACATAAGCTTAGTCTGAGGAGGAGAAGTGAACATGTGACTGAAGGAAGTGATGCAACAGGAAGTAGAACCCTCCTCAACAGGATCTACACTGAGCTCTACATCACAGAGGGACAGAGTGAAGAGGTTAATACTCAACATGAGGTGAGGCAGCTTGAGACGGCTTCCAAGATGAAGATCCTCCACGACACTCCCATCAGGTGCCACGACATCTTTAAAGCCTCCACTGACCAGCAGAGCCGCATCAGAGTCGTCCTGACCAACGGCGTCGCTGGCGTTGGAAAAACTTTCTCGGTGCAGAAGTTCACTCTGGACTGGGCAGAGGGTTTAGAGAACCAGGATGTGGGTCTGCTGACTGTGCTTTCGTTCAGGGAGCTGAACCTGGTGAAGGACCAGCAGCACAGTCTC
>NC_083642.1:588676-611176 GCF_963576545.1 Limanda limanda | reverse complement strand
GTCACGTCCACCTCATCAACTCCATTCACCTGCACTCACCTGCTCCTGATCACTGAGAAAGTGTCAGTAAATAACATGTGGACTGAGGCCGAGCACTCGTCCTCCTCAGGTCTTCAAAATAAGACACATTCTTATTGAAACACGTTGGACAGTTGATAAGTATAGAAACAAACAGGAAGTGACATCAGGAGCCGTCCCTACTTTAAACAGTGTTTAATTACACAAACCTGCTCAGTGACCGACACACAGAGAAGAAGCTGATGAATGAAACAATGGTCCAACATGTCTGATCTGATATTTATCTTCAGGTCACAGACTGGACTGAGGTCAGCAGCATGTTGAGAGTCTGTGTTGACATGATGACGATCCACAACAACAGGAGGACACATTCTAATATTCATATTTCTTTATCCAGTTTGGAGAGATGCAGTCTGACAGAGATCAGGTGTTCTTCTCTGGCTTCAGCTCTGAGGTCAAACCCCTCTCATCTGAGAGAACTGGATCTGAGCTGGAACGTCCTGCAGGACTCAGGAGTGAAGGAGCTGTGTGATTTTCTACAGAGTCCAACCTGTCGACTGGAGACTCTGAGGTCAGTTCACTGACTGACTTCTGTAGATCTCATATCTATAAACAGCATTTATACACAATTTATCTCATTTATTTCTAATTTAACATAATTCCTCTTCATACATTAGTTGAAATCATTCATTAATTAATCTGTGACATTTTAAATATTCAGCTACTTGTTAAAACACTGAGTTTAGTTCTGGATTTCCTAAACTGATCTGCAGGACAGAGACCGGGTCCAAATAATCTATTTGTACTGAATCAGAACTCGTTTTTAGTCCAACATGTCTGATTTCATATTTATCTTCCATGTTATGAGTCTGTGCTGACATTAATATGTGTCTGTTATTTTCACAGATGAACTCAGTTTAATTTACAGTTAAGTTTTATTCTTTATCCAGGTTGGATCGCTGCAGACTGACAGAGATCAGCTGTTCTTCTCTGGCTTCAGCTCTGAGGTCAAACCCCTCTCATCTGAGAGAACTGGATCTGAGTAACAACAACCTGCAGGACTCAGCTGTGAAGGAGCTGCTTGATCTACAGCAGAGTCCAACCTGTCGACTGGAGACTCTGAGGTCAGTAGATGGGTGGAGTCAGTCCACGCTGCTTTCATCAGTATTTTACTAAACACAGTCAGTATCACAGATCCAGGGTCTGTGCTACCAAGCAGGATTTGTGGTCATCAGGTGAACTTCAAGTTTAGTTTTTTCCGTCCTACGAAGCTCGTCCACTTCTTAACGAGGTGAATCACCATGGTAACTTCTGATGAACGGCTAACCTGCTCCAGGTTAAGTTGGAGATCAACCCGTATAGAAGCTCCACCCACTGACCACAGTGACTCTACGCTGTTGTGTGGTGCACACTCTCCTTAAAGGGACGGATAAGGGAAGTTTAAATCAACGTCTGGTTGGTTCAGTTGATCTCTAACTCACCCAGAACATCTCAATGTCTCCAGACTCATCCTGTCCCCAAAACACCAGATGACCTCAGTCAGCTTCCTGGAGACAGGTCCATGTGTGTGTCCTCAGAGACAGTGAGACAGTGTGTGTCCTCAGAGTCAGTGAGACCGTGTGTGTCCTAAGAGTCAGTGAGACAGTGTGTGTCCTCAGAGTCAGTCAGACACGTTTTGTCCTCAGGGACAGTGTGTTTCCTCAGAGACAGTGAGACAGTGTGTGTCCTCAGAGACAGTGTGTGTCCTCAGAGTCAGTGAGACAGTGTGTGTCCTCAGAGACAGTGAGACAGTGTGTCTTCTTGTCTTCCACTCGTCTTGGTAGTAAACAACAGATTCAGATCTCGTGGCCTCGAGTTATTTATCTCATTCACACGTTATTATGTCGTGGTCACGTAATATATTTTTACCAGATGCCACCAGGGGGCGCTGTAACTTACACAAGCTGGACCACAGCTGACAGCCTCACACGAGGGACAGAGACGTCTTCATCTGATCTGAGACAGTTTGTCCTCTCACTTCATCAGTGAAGAACTGATCAGGTGGATCTTTGTCACAGCTCTGAGATCAGTGGGACTGAAGCCTCTCCTCATCACCATGGTAACCAGGAGCTCTTTATACAGAGCAGAACCTCTGCTGAGGTCCATCTGTCTCATCTGGTCCCAGTTTGTCAGAAGCAGATGTTCATCAACACACAGTGAAACATGTCTTCACCTGTAACAGCAGTAAATCCACCTCTCAGGTGTCCACTCTGCACTTTGACATGCAGAGGACACACACTGAGCTCTTAGCGTGTTCATTCCAACACGTGAACATGAAGCAGAGAGGAAGCTGCTCCACCTCTGAACAGGACTGAAGTCCCTGCTGCTCTTTCTACTGGATGAGCTGCATCACTGACTCTCAGCTGATGAAGTGAGTCTCTGGAACACTGATGTCTTCTTCTCTCAACAGGTTGGAGGGGAGATCACCTCAGATAGATAACCCTAACCCTAACAGGTTGGAGACAACACACAAGACCCCCCGGTCTTGTGTGTTGTTTTAGTGGAGCTGAGTGTGAAGAGGACAGTGTGTGTGGACGGAGGCTGAGCTGTGTCCTGAGGATCCAGAGGCTGAAGCAGCAGCAGCTTGTGTGTAGTCTCCAATCTACACAACCCCTAATCTGCATGTGTTTGTGAGATGAAGCCGGAGCACCTGGAGAAAACACGTGGAGAACATGCAGACTCCACACAGGAAGACCCATCTGAACCGGATTCAAACCAGCAACCTTCCTGCCCCGATTGTGTTTATTCACATGAAGAATGTGTTTATTGAAATGACACAACACAAGCAGAATATATAAACCCTCTATAAAGAGTCACATACAGTGTGTTTAAGTTTGTCTTTATTATTGTCCACCTTTGTCCCTCAGTCTGTCTCCATGTGTGTAGAACCAAATTCTGTGTAGTTGTTTGTTTATGATCTTTAAGTTCCTGGATTCACGTCACAAATTGATTTAGTTCAACACAAAGTTAAACACATTGAAATCACTTTGAGTTTAAAATCAGAGTTTTGTCTTTGACACAAAAGATCAATACTCTGGACTTAAAAATGGGACGTTTTCATTTCTGCATCAGGTGCAGAGCGGTGGTGGCTTTTCTACTTTTGACCCACAGGTGGCGCTGCAGTATAACAGCAGCACATCCCAGTCAAAGCCTTTATATTCAGTCTATGAGTCAAACACATGGATCATTTCCTCTGTGACAAACCAGATGTAACGAGAAGAAAAACATCTCAGAGAGAAAAGTTCTGTTTCTACTTGTCTCTGCTTTAATGCTCAATAAACATCCTTCCACCGACTTCACTGGAATCATGACTCAGCGTTTCTTTCCTCTTCAAACAAACAGGTGGAAACATCTCGTCCTTGGTGCAGGTAAAAGAACACAATCACCAGTTTGACATAATGGAAACAAGCAGAAGAAAAGTGTATGAGACATTTACAGTATGAAGAAGAGTCGATGAAGAGCAGAGCATCTTTAAGTCTCTGAGGAAACTGTTTCATAAACATTTTACCATATTTAATAGAAAACTGACCGAGGACGTTTTATACAAACGTAGATGAAGATTCTTGTTGTGTGTTCTCGACCACCACCTCAGAACAACCACCAGGGGGAGACTGTAGCAGCCTCTGGGAACAGCTGCATGCTGGGAAATAATTGATGATGGGAGGTTCCCAGCAGAGACAAGGGACAGAAAGTGTCTGAGAGATGATGTCCTGAAGACAGAGGACATGTTGGGCCTGTTGTGTTGAACAGTTTGTGTTATTTTGTGGAGACACTTGTCTCAACATGATGATGTCACTTCCTGTTCAAGCCTGTCTCAGTTCTTTGTGACTTCAGGATCAGAAATGTTTGACAGAGTCAGTTCCTGACAGGCTCCAGTTCTCACTGTGTGGAGAGGTCATCATGTGACTTTGTGATGATCTTCAACACACGTGTGTCAGTGGAACATGTGACTGTGACGCCATGTCTTCTCTGGACTGACACCAGTCTCTAAGTTGATCCAATGGCGGCGCGTGTAGACGCAGGGACCACTCACGCTTCCGAAAACACTGTGTTTTGTTAACTTAATAAATGTTTGTCCGAAAGTTTGTCGTGTTCGTCTCGTCTGTCTGCGTCGGATTACAAGTACAGTCAACAGGCTCTGTTAGATATCTGCAAGAGCAAGATTAACAACGGGTTGGATTCTACAACAGAGACAACCATCAAGGAGCTCGGAGTACTTCGCCAGCCCGTGATTACACCGGACCCGACTGGGACTACAGCCCCGATAAAGAGACGTCGGAAACGGTGTGCGAGGAAGCAGAAGAGGGGCAAGCGCGGAGGTATCCGAGCTAGGCTAGCAGCTAGCCCAACTCACCCAGCCATACCATCCATCATCGTGGCTAACGTACGATCCTTGGACAATATAATGGATCATATACGACTGAGCTGCCGCCTGTGTTGAAGACTGTGAATTTGTGACATACAATATACTGTACTTTAATTGTTCATTTCTAACTTTTACATATTAAGGCGTAATTCCCTCAGACTTCAGATTCAACATCACGTAGAGTTTCGAGCAGATGTCTCAAGAGTCAGAGTGACTTTGTTGTGGAACAGCCAGTGCATCCGAGGGAGCAAAACACATCATATTTTCTACTCAAGGCTAGTTTATGAAACAACATGGAACTATCAGGAGAGGGAGGGTTGTCTAGCAACCGGCAGCGAAGGGTAGTAGCGTGACGGAGAACGGCTTCTTGTCACTTCCTGGATTCAGTGACAAGAGGCGGGGGACCACAGCTGTGGACCAATAAGGGAGAACCAAATGGATTTGCGGTGACTCTCCTCCAATATTTGAAACCAATCACATTAAATCTACTGTTATAATTATATCAAAAGATCATCAGCCACTTCAAGCAGAGACACACACAGCCTGTGGCATCCAGACCATAACAGATCACAAGCCTGCATCATCTACATCTCTCTGCTCAACCACCTCAACAGCTTCCTTGCACGATTCGAAGCAACAAATAACACAAGCCCACAGGAAACTCCTGCCCCCCCCTACAACCAGGCTCTGTGCCTGTCTGTTGAAAGTGTGAAGAGGGCACTCTCCACCATCAACCCCCGGAAAGCAACAGGCCCAGACAACATTCCAGGCGGTGTACTGAGGGACAGAGGAGCTTCAGGACATCTTCACGGATATCTTCAACACTTCTCTGAGTCAAGCTGCTGTTCCATCACATCTCAAGACCTCCATCATCATACCTGTGCCAAAGAAACCGGCTCCATCCTGCTGCAACGACTATCGCCCTGTGGCACTGACCCCCATCGTTAGGAAATGCTTTGAACGGCTAGTCCCCCCCCCCACCCTGGACCCTTTCAGTTCGCATACCCGGCCAAACGTTCCACAGAGGACGCCATCTGCTCTGCTCTCCACCCAGCCCCCACCCACCTGGAAGAAGCAGACTCACACGTGAGAATGCTTTTCATAGACTTTAGCTCAGCGTTTAACACAATAATCTCACAACAACTCATCTGTAAAGTAGACCAGCTGGGGCTCAACACCTCCCTCTGCAATGGGATTCTGGACTTCCTCAGTGAGAGGCCACAAGCAGTCCGAGTCGGCAACAACACCTCGAGCAGCATCACACTCACACACTCCCCACAAGGCTGTGTGCTCAGTCCCCTGCTCTCCACCCTGCTGACTCACAACTACACACCAACCTACAGCTCCAATCACATGGTGAAGACACAACTCTGGTGGATCTCATCACCAAGAACAATGAGACCCACTACAGGGAGGAGGTCAACCTTTTGACCACCTGGTGCAGAGACAACAACCTCATGCAGAATGTCAGCCACACTGAGCCCCCCCCACTGACCATCCATGGTGCTGCTGTGGAGAGAGTGAGTATTCACCCCCCTTGGACTTTTCTACATTTTGTCACGGCATAACCACAGATTATAATTTATTTCATTGTGATTTTATGAAATGGACCAACACAAAATAGTCCATCATTTGGAAGTGGGGGGAAATATTACATGGATTTCAAAAATTATGTACAAATAACAATCTGAAAAGTGTTGAGTGCATATGTATTCACCCCTTTACTGTGAAACCCCTAAGATGGCGCTGCTCTGCTGGCGACATGGAGAAGGGCTCCTGTTGCATGTCCTTTGTTTGTTTGTCATGTCCCCGTTTAATGTCTGGCTTCGGTGGATTAAATGCGCAGATTTATTGGAGATGACAGCTCATGCTTTGAGCTGTATGATGCGTGTACGTGGAGTGAATTGGCGAGGAATTAAGGCACTGGTGTTGGCGTGGATGATCCTGGCCGGACCCGTCACCCAATGCATGGCGGAGGATCCTATCAATAACAGCGGCCTGAGGACATACAGCTGTTTAGAGCTGCTGGGACTGCGGGAGAGCGGCGCACTACCATCGCCTGGTCTTCTGCAGGATGTCCCTGGCGGACTGTGCCGACACCAGGAGGGAAAGTATCGGCGAAGCAGGGCTTGGAAGCGTGGCAGGAGAGGCGGCATTAGACGGCGCATACAATCAGCCACCAAGCTACCGCTACCGCCAATGCTCCTATGCAATCCCCGCTCCCTTAAAAATAAAATGGAAGATCTGCGTCAACAGGTGGGAGCCTGCTATGAATATCGGGAGTCGGGCATTATGGTTTTTACGGAGACTTGGTTCGGTAAGGATGTTCCGGACAATTTTATTCAGATTGAGGGGTTTTCCCATGTACGTTTGGACAGAGACGCAAACTCAGGTAAACTCCGCGGAGGGGGCGTGTGTATCTACATCAATGACAGATGGTGCCGAAACCTTGCAGTGAGGGACAGAATATGCACCCCCGATTTAGAGCTTTTGTGTGTCACCTTGCGGCCACACTATCTCCCCCGGGAATTTACCAATTTGTTTGTGTGCGTTGTCTATGTCTCACCCAGCGGTAATGCGGGCAGGGCAGCAAATCTAATCGCAGACTGTGTTCACCGTCATCTAGAAAGCAAGCCTGATGCCCCAATGATGATACTTGGGGATTTCAATCATTGCAGCTTAAATAAAACGCTGCCAGGATTTGACCAATATGTGAAGTGCAGCACCAGGAATAATAATATACTGGACAAATGTTATGGGAATATTAAAGATGCATATACTGCCAGAGCCAGACCTCCACTTAAAAACTCAGACCATAACGTAATTCAGCTGCTTCCCACATATCGGTCTGTTTTTAAATCTACCAAACCGGTTACTCAGACGGTGAAGGTATGGACTAATGATAAATTGGAGGAGCTGAAGGGATGCTTCCTTTGTACGGATTGGGATATCTTTCTCAAGGATACGGACATAGACAGTGCTACAGAAGCAACTACTGATTACATCAATTTTTGCATTGAGTCTGTCATACCCACGAAGACAATTAAACGGTATCCCAACAATAAATCTTATTTTACCCCTGACATTATGGACTGTATTAAAAGGAAAAAAGGCGCTTTCAAGTTGGGGGATAAAGCGGCGGTCCGAGCGGCCCAAAAGGACCTAAATCTGAAGATAACAGCAGCGCGCCATCAACATAAAGAACGGGCAGAGCAAAACTTGGCGGAATGCAATACTAAGAAACTTTGGGACTCAATTAGACATATGACGAACATGGACGCGAAAAAGAAACCTCTGTTTGCTCATAACGAAATGACCAGGGCAAATGAACTGAACAATTTTTATATGCGTTTTAATGTTGATAACAGTGCAGATTGTGCCGATGTTTTAGAATCTGTGATTTGTGATTTAAATGTGGATAGGATTGTAATTGATCTGGAAACAGTCATTAAAACTTTTAAAACTATTCAGATTAAAAAGTCAACAGGTCCAGACGGCCTGTCAGCTTTTATTTTGAAATCTTTTGCCGAGGAACTGTCCCCGGTCTGGGTGAAACTATTCCAGTTTTCCATGGACACTTATACAGTGCCAAGACTATGGAAAAAATCTATTATACTACCCATACCTAAAAAGATCAGTCCCCAGGAGGACAATGATTACCGGCCGGTGGCCATCACCTCAAATGTTTTTAAATCATTAGAGAAGATCATGATAGAGAAGCTTCGAACAGCTGTGCAACCAGCGCTTGATAAATATCAATTTGCCTACACCAAAAACCGCAGCACAAGTGATGCCATAGCGACTGTAATGCATCTTGTTCTGAAGCACCTAGAAAATCCAGCTGGATATGCTAGACTTCTTTTTGTTGATTTTAGTTCCGCTTTTAATCTCATTCAACCACACATTCTTTTGAAGAAATTAGTTCAGCTAAATGTCAATCCTTTCTTAATTCGGTGGTACTATTCTTTTTTATCGAATAGGCCACAGAAGGTTAAGTTTAACTCAGCTTTGTCTGATCTGGCTGTATGCAGCACTGGTGCCCCCCAGGGGTGTGTTAGTTCACCTTTTCTGTACACGTTGTATACCAACGACTGTGTCAGTTCTGAGCCAAATCAATTCACAGTAAAATTTTCTGATGACACTGTCATACTTAGCCTGCTCACCAAACATACTAATTTGAGTGTTCATCAACTTGCGGTTGACAAGTTTGTCAACTGGTGTGATGCCCACTCGCTGCTCATTAATACAACTAAAACTGTTGAGATGTTGTTGGATCCTAGATCAATGGGAGACCAGAGCCCTGTGGCTGTCCATGGCCAGGACATTGTGCAGGTCAAAACATTCAGGTACCTTGGTGTCCATGTTGACAGTGATTTGAGATGGGGCACACAGGTGGCCAATGTTTGTGCCAAAATTCACCAACGTCTCCATTTCCTACGTAGTCTCAGAGTATTTGGAGTTTGCAAAAATATTATGCTAATTTTTTATAGAGCAGCAATTGAGTCAATACTCCGCTATGGTATCACCAGCTGGTTTGGTAACCTATCTGTTAAATCTAGAGCTGAAATCTCAAGCCTTGTCAAAACTGCTGGCAAGATTATGGGAATAACACCCCCCCTAAATCCACAGGACCTTTTTGAGCAGGAGACGATCAGACAGGCAAATGCCATTTTAACAGATAGTTCTCATGTGCTGAATAGTGAATATACTCTCCTGAACTCTGGAAGGAGATATAGGCTTCCCTTGTGCAGGCACAATCGATACAAACATTCCTTTGTGCCTGTATCAACCAAACTTCTCAACAGCAGGAAATGATTGCAATGTTTCTGTATATGTATACGAACATAGGCTATGTGTATATGGAAATGAATGTATTATGAGTCAAACTATGGACATACTGTATGTGAGTGAACGGATTAATGTATGCTTGAGGTTATGTGATGCTGATATGAATGTATATTTATGATTACAGTTAGAGTAGCGGTGTGGAAGCATGTGAATGCGTTCACGTCGGCTTGCTGCATGTGCAGGATTGTCCAGTGGTCTGTTTACTCCACCAGACTTTTAACTTGATGTTCTTTTTGTACTGTATGTGTTTTTATGTATGCAACATGTTCCCTGTCTTCACGACAAATTTCTCCCTGGTGGAGACCAATAAACTAACCTAACCTAACCTAACCTAACCTAACACAGATCTGGTGCGACCAATTGCCTTCACAAGTCATATTTGCAAGTCACATAATTAGTACATAGGGTCCACACGTCTATATTTAATCTCAGTATAAATACACCTGTTCTGTGAGGGACTCAGAGTTTGTTGGAGATCATTACTGAACAAATAGCATCATGAAGACCAAGGAGCTCACCAAACAGGTCAGGGATACAGTTGTGGAGAAGTATGAAGCAGAGTTAGGTTTTAAATAAATATCCAGAGCTTTGAACATCTCACGGAGCACCATAAAATCCATCATCAGAAAATGGAAAGAATGTTGCACCTACCAAGACAAGGCCGTCCACCCAAACTGACAAGCTGGACAAGGAGAACATTATTCAGAGGAGCCACCAGGAGGCCCATGGTAACTCTGGAGGAGCTGCAGAGATCCACAGCTGAGGTGGGAGAATCTGTCCACAGGACAACTATTAGTCGTGTACTCCACAAATCTGGCCTTTATGGAAGAGTGGCAAGAAGAAGACGTTGTTCAAAGGGAACCATGATAAATCCCATTTGGAGTTTGCCACAAGCCATGTGGGAGACACAGTTAACATGTGGAAGAAGGTTTTCTGGTCAGATGAGACCAAAATTAAACTCTTTGGCCTCAATGCAAAACGCTATGTGTGGTGGAAACCCAACACTGCCCATGACCCTGAGCACACCATCCCAACAGTGAAACATGGTGGTGGTAGCATCATGCTGTGGGGATGCTTCTCTTCAGCAGGTACAGGGAATCTGATGCAGTCTGCAAAAGACTTGAGACTGGGGGGGCGGAGGTTCATCTTCCAGCAGGACAATGAACATAAACATACAGCCAGAGCTACAATGGAATGGTTTAGATCAAAGCATGTTCATGTCTTAAAATGGACCAGTCAAAGCCCAGACCTAAATCACATTGATGGTGTCTGGTGTGTGTCGCACAAAATACCATCACTGACTGGAGAGAAGATCTACACAACACCACCCAGCTGTTATATGATATTCTTGTCCAAACTAAATGTACGACCCCCCCCCCCCCCCCCCGTCCCTTCTCCACTGGGGGATATTCTTTATGTTTTACAACTACACAATATTACAGATGCTTCACAGGAGGAATGTTTCCTGTCAGATGTTCTAAATTCATTCAAACCAAAGGAAACTTCTAAATAACAAATTCATTAAAGATAACACAATTAAATGATATCAGACTTCTTAACACAAAAGTAAACCTGATTTAAATATTAACACCACACTGTGTTATTTCTATATTTCTTACTGTGTATATTGTTGTTTTGTTTTTATGTACAGTGCACCAACCACACCATGGCAAATTCCAATATATTCAAATATACGTGGCAATAAAAATAATTCTGATTCTGATTCTGATCACTGATGTGTAGACTTTGCATTAAATTAAAGTTGCACTAAACGTCATTAGTTTTTAAACTTTGTCTTTCAGAGCAAAGTACATGATTTAAAGTGTTTTATTAAATCATTAGTTTTAATCTGTTTCATCAACTGGAAGTTTGAAGGTACATTTCTATTTAAAACTTTATTCTGCTCCAAACATTAACGCAAACATGCAACACAAAACTTTCAACAGTGAAAAATGAAGTTGGTATTTATATAGAAATGTCAAAGTTTATTACTTGTATTAGTTTGTGGTGAAACGACGAGCGGCTGAGATGTTAAATCTGTGTTGTCATAGCAACAGTCTGAATTCAGCCTCAGTGATTAACACGATCTGCAGAAATCATCACGTTCTGTTATTTCTTATCATAACCAATTAACAGAGAAAACTTTTCTGACCTTTTAAAACTTTGTTGGCCAGTTTGAACGAGACAAAGACGTGTGAGCCCCAGAACTCACCCCCCCTCTGTGTGTGTCTGTGTGTGTCTGTGTGCGACACGCTGCTCCCGACACAAACACAACAACTGTCACTATAAACCAACAACTTGTCGCCTCAGGTTTTTAGTGATTTGAATTCATACAAACACAATGTGTTGAATAAAAAAATAAAATAAAACGTTTATATAAATGTACAAGAAGTTCAGTTCCAGTGTGATGACATCACAGAGCTGAGCAGAAATAAGAGCACAAGCGAGAGGGTCAACTCAGGGTCACATTACCCAGAAGCCACTGCTGCTACAAGTTCCCTGTCGTCCTTCTGCCCAACGCTAACAGAGTTCATCTTTATGTCTCTAATGTTTCCCAGCAGCGTGTCTGCTGTTTCACCCAAGACACACACACATACACACACACATACACACACACACACAGAAGGGTAGGACACACACACACACACAGAGACACACAACCAGAGTCCAACCAATTTCTTTCAAATTAAGGTTTTTATTATGACGGAATAAGAGACTGACAACGCAGAGATCACTGAGACCTGATGCCCCCCCCCCCCCACACACACACACAGAGACACACACAGAGACACACACTGCCAAACCCCAGATGTACAGGACAGAGAGTAAGTGTGTGGGCCATTCGCTCGTCCTTCTACACTCTGTCAAATTGTTTTCCTGCTGCTGCTGCTAACACACACACACACACACACACACACACAAACCCACACACATACACACACACACACACACACACACACACACACACAGAGTCATGTGATTTCCAGTAACTGCAGAGTGGAGGAGGAGCCTCCAGTGAAAGTGAAAGTGTTCAGACTCGTTCTAACCACGAGGAGCAGACGTGAAGTCTGAGGCTGGTGAGTGTTCAGCAACATTAATATTATTCATTGTGACTCACTGGCTGAGGTGTGAGGAGCATCGAGCTGCAGAGGTACACACACACACACACACACACACACACACACACACACACACACACACAGAAGGGTAGGACACACACACACACACACACACACTGGTCCGTTACTGCTTCTTCCTCTTTCTCTCTCTCTCATTTCTCTCTCTTTCTGAGAGCGACACTTCCTGCTCTTTACCATCTGCTCCTCTCTCTCTCTCTCTCTCTCTCCCTCAGTCCCTCCTTCTCTCTCTCTCTCCCTCTCCCTCCTCTCTCTCTCTCTCTCTCTATCCCTCAGTCCCTCTGTCTCAATCTCTCTCTCTCTCTCTCTCTCTCTCTCTCTCTCTCTCTCTCTCTCTCTCTCTCTCTCTCTCTCTCCTCAGTCCCTCTGTCTCTCTCCCTGTCTCTCCCTCTCTCCCTCAGTCCCTCTCTCTCTCTCCCTCAGTCCCTCTGTCTCTGTCTCTGTCTCTCTCTCCCTCTCTCCCTCAGTCCCTCTGTCTCTGTCTCTGTCTCTGTCTCTGTCTCTGTCTCTGTCTCTGTCTCTGTCTCTGTCTGTCTGTCTGTCTGTCTGTCTGTCTGTCTGTCTGTCTGTCTGTCTGTCTGTCTCTCTCTCTCTCTCTCTCTCTCTCTCTCTCTCTCTCTCTCTCTCTCTCTCCCTCAGTCCCTCTCTCTCTCTCCCTCTCTCCCTCAGTCCCTCTGTCTCTGTGTCTCTCTCTCTCTCTCTCTCTCTCTCTCTCTCTCTCTCTCTCTCTCCCTCTCTCCCTCAGTCCCTCTCTCTCTCCCTCTCTCCCTCAGTCCCTCTCTCTCTCCCTCTCTCCCTCAGTCCCTCTCTCTCTCTCTCCCTCTCTCCCCCTCTCTCCCTCAGTCCCTCTCTCTCTCTCTCTCCCTCTCTCCCTCAGTCCCTCTCTCTCTCCCCCCCCTCCGTCTCTTTCCTCGTCACAGACCTCCTCTCTGTGTTGTTAGCTCGTCTCCATGCCAACAGAAGTTTCCTCTGTGTGTGATCATCACCTTTTGAACTTCATCCACGACGATAACGCCGTCTTCACACCGGACGCGCCGGGCAGCGCTAATGATATAATATATAATAATATATCATATATAATAATAATGTTGATCCAGTAGCAAGTTGTGTTTAATGTCATCCATCTTCAAGAACTTATCCGCTGTTTGCTCCGTTCAATGTCGGGTGTCGAGGGTAAATCACATATTTATATATATATATATATATATATAAATATACATATACACATTCTCCACTCAAGGCCCCCCCCTCTCTCTTTGTATCTTTATGACTGATTGTGTGTCTGTATGTGTGTGTCTGTAGGTCTGTATGGATGGGAAAGTAGTTCCTCTGGTGGAATTCCAGTTAATCCAGTTTAGACTTGATGGGAAAACCAGTTTGTCTGCAGCCAGGTTCTCTGGCTCTTTGCTGACACCTGGTGGTCAAACACTGTTACTGTTTCTACTTGGATCATTTTACACATCGAACACTCGTCTAGTCAGAGAAAAGAAGGGGATGCAAATCTCAGCAGTTATTGAAATACATAACGGTCAAATGATGCATCACAATGCAGCTGTATTTCTCTAGATCTATAAACCAACACTGTGACTGGACGTGTTTGACTCCAGAGTTTCTGAGGCTCATTTAAACATCATGATGAATCACATTGTACGGCTCAGTCCCAGGAGACGCTCCCAGTCAGGACTCAGTGTGAAAGATCTGGATTCATGATCCCACACCGTCCATTAGTAACTAAATACATGATCCTAAGTTTGTTATCTACATCATAACATGACAATAAAACATGACCTGTGAACCAGTTCATCTTCATGGGTATGAATCTGAACTGGATTTTGAACTGGTTTCTAGAGTGAACTGGTTCCACAGGGAGGAGGAGCCTGAGAACAGGGAGGAGGAGGAGCCTGAGAACAGGGAGCAGTCAGACTCCATTTTCACCTGGACAAGCAGAAGGAAGGAAAGTGAGCAGGTGAGTGTGAACACAACTTTCTGAAAGTGTTACTGTCTCACTCTCACACCTGCTGTTAACATCCGTCTGCTGATCACATGACTCTAAGTTTGTCAGTTCACACCTGGTGACAGACGTCATGTGATCGGATCCCAGAGACAGATGTGAACAGCAGGTCTGGATCAAAGAGACTTCAAAGGACTAATTAACAGAGTTAACTCACAGTTTCACTTTTTATCTTCATCTGTTCATCAAGTGTTTAATAACACAACGTGTTTTCACAATCATACGCTACAGCAGTGGTCACCAACCAGTGGAGAGTCTTCACTGTGGATCCCAGTAAAGCTCTGAGCCAGATACACACAAACACACACACACAGACACACACACACACACACACACACACACACACACACATTTCAAAATAAATGAATTGATTCAGTCGACAGAAATGCTGGAGTGCTTTTATTTTGAAATGGGTAGGCTACAGGAAGTGCTCAACAGATAAAGATTGAAACTGGTGTAAAGATCATTTCACTGAGTTCTGCTGTAAACTGAGCGCAGAACCAGAAGGAAATAGACCAGACCTTGAATATCTAGAAGAACAGCGCGGCCTGAACCACAACTGAGCCGCAGCCGGCCCGGTGCAACATGGACGAGGACACTTCAGAGCAAGTTGGACCCTCACACACAAAGTAAGAGACCTGCTACAAAAATGTGAAGCTCCAAACTGAATCCTCAGAGAATGAACCAGTGAATGATGTGTTCTGAATAAAAACATGTTTGTGTTTGCAGAGGTCAGGACCACAGACTGAGAGCAGAGTCTCCAGGGTCCAGCTGTCTGTCTCTGAAGAGTGACCGGTCCAAAGAACGTCCTCCAGACTTCAGTAATGAACCTGGACCCTCACACACAGAGTAAGAGACTGTTTCTACTGTTACCTGCTCTGAAGAGGATCTAGTTTCCTCTAGTGTGGCCCCTGCATTAGGACACAGCTTCATTGAAGTTGGTGACTAATCTCTCAGAATCACTCAAAGAGCTCAGACCTCCACCAAGAACCAACACGCTCCTTATGAAACCACTTTGAAATCCACTAGAGACTCATTTTGATTTGGATCTGCACCAAACTCCACACACTGGTAAACATCAGTCCTCTGAACATGTCTGTGAAAGAGGACCCCCCCCCCCCAATCTGGATCACAGACCACAACCTTCCACCAAGTTTACTGGTAATCTGTTGTTTTTTATAATCCCACTAACGAACCAACCAACACACAAACATACTGGGTGAAAACAAAACCTCCTTGACAGAAGTAATGACAACCTGTGACTGTGACATGTGAGTTATCGGGACATGTCTTCACAGGGAGAGGAAGAGGAGTCATGTTTCTGAGGAGGAGCAGTCGTCCTGCTGTGCTTCCTGTCAGGACGTCCTGAAGGATCCAGTCTCCACCAGCTGTGGACACTGGTTCTGCAGACAGTGCATCACCTCATACTGGGACCAGTCTGGTTCTTCAGGAGACTCCTCCTGTCCCCAGTGTGGACAAAGATCCAGAACAGGAGCTGGAGGTCAGACAGCCGGTCAGAGCAGCACTGTACATGTGTCTGCTGATGTCTTCACTTCTGACAACAGCACATGTGGTTTTATTTTGTTCCTTCATACAGCATCAACATTTAACATCGTTAGAAAAGCACAAAGTTAAAAAGCTTTTATCTTCTGTAGTTTTTCTGTATCAGATGAAAACAATCAGCAGATTCTCAGATTCTCTGTCTCTGACATTGTTTCTTGTCTTTCAGCAGATCGTGGTCTGCAGGAGGTTTTAGATGAACATCAGCTCAGTCTGAGGAGGAGATGTGAACATGTGACTGAAGGAAGTGATGCAACAGGAAGTAGAACCCTCCTCAACAGGATCTACACTGAGCTCTACATCACAGAGGGACAGAGTGAAGAGGTTAATACTCAACATGAGGTGAGGCAGCTTGAGACGGCTTCCAAGAAGAAGATCCTCCACGACACTCCCATCAGGTGCCACGACATCTTTAAAGCCTCCACTGACCAGCAGAGACGCATCAGAGTCGTCCTGACCAACGGCGTCGCTGGCGTTGGAAAAACCTTCTCGGTGCAGAAGTTCAGTCTGGACTGGGCAGAGGGTTTAGAGAACCAGGATGTGGGTCTGCTGACTGTGCTTTCGTTCAGGGAGCTGAACCTGGTGAAGGACCAGCAGCACAGTCTCCTCACGCTGCTCCGTGTTTTCCATCCAGCGTTACAGAAGCTCACGGCAGAGACGCTCGCTGTCTGTAAACCTTTGTTCATCTTTGACGGCCTGGATGAAAGCAGACCTTCTCTGGACTTCAACCACAGGGAGCTTGTGTCTGAGGTCACACAGAGGTCATCAGTCAACGTGCTGCTGACAAACCTCATCCGGGGGAATCTGCTTCCCTCGGCTCTCGTCTGGATAACCTCCAGACCTGCCGCGGCCAATCAGATCCCTCCTGCATGTGTCGACAGGGTCACAGAAGTACGAGGCTTCACTGACGCCCAGAAGGAGGAGTACTTCAAGAGGAGATTCAGTGATGAAGAGCTGTGCAGCAGAATCATCTCACACATCAAGACGTCCAGGAGCCTCCACATCATGTGTCAAATCCCAGTCTTCTGCTGGATCAGTGCTACAGTTCTGGAGCACATGTTGACCACAGACCAGAGAGGAGAGCTGCCCAAGACCCTGACTGACCTGTACTCACACTTCCTGCTGGTTCAGACAAAGAGGAAGAACAACAAGTACAGTGAGGGACATGAGACGACTCCACAGCACCTGACGGAGGCTGACAGGGACGTTCTCCTGAAGCTGGGGAGGCTGGCACTTAAACATCTGGAGGAAGGAAACATCATGTTCTACCAAGAAGACCTGGAGCAGTGTGGTCTTAATGTCACAGAGGCCTCGGTGTACTCAGGAGTTTGTACTGAG
The DNA here is from genome assembly GCF_963576545.1 of Limanda limanda. NCBI lineage: Eukaryota > Metazoa > Chordata > Actinopteri > Pleuronectiformes > Pleuronectidae > Limanda > Limanda limanda. The sequence goes on along the minus strand of NC_083642.1, from coordinate 593,859 downwards.
ATCTTCAGAAGAGAGTGTGTGATCTTCCAGAAATCAGTCTACTGCTTTGTTCATCTGAGCGTTCAGGAGTTCCTGGCTGCAGTCTACATGTTCCACTGTTACACCGAGAGGAACACAGAAGAACTCATCAACTTCTTGGGAACATGTAAGAACTCACAAAGGACCTTCTCCCTGGATCACCTCCTGAAGAGAACCATGAATAAATCCCTCTCCAGTACAAATGGTCATCTGGACCTGTTTGTTCGCTTCCTTCACGGCCTCAGTCTGGAGTCCAACCAGAGAGTCTTAGGAGGCCTGCTGGGTCGGACAGAGAACAATCCAAAGACCATCCAGAGAGTCATCAACAACCTGAAGGAGATGAAGAGTGATAAGATGTCTCCTGACAGAAGCATCAACATCTTCCACTGTCTGACTGAGATGAACGACCACTCAGTTCATCAGAAGATGAAACAGTTCCTGACGTCAGAGAACAGATCAGAGAAGAAACTCTCTGATATCCACTGCTCAGCTCTGGCCTACATGCTGCAGATGTCAGAGGAGGTTCTGGATGAGTTGGACCTGGAGAAGTTCAACACATCAGACCTGGGTCGATGGAGACTGATCCCAGCTGTGAGGAACTGCAGGAAGGCTCTGTGAGTTCAGACATGATCAATAACATGTTCAATCAGTGTTAGTGTGTGTGTGTGTGTGTGTGTGTGTGTGTGTGTGTGTGTGTGTGTGTGTGTGTGTGTGTGTGTGTGTGTGTGTGTCATGTACATATGAGAACAACTAAATCAGATGTAGAGTGAAATCCAATGTGATCACTGTGCTGGAGTTTGAGGACATACGACCATGTGGGCTGCAATGGAGATTACTGTATACTGTATATATATATATGTATATATATATACTGTATATATACAGTATATATGATCAAACATATAAATATATATATATATATATATATATATATATATATATATATATATATACATGATCAAACAGCACAGAGTGAGGAGACGATCACTGAATCACTGACGGTTCCTTTAAACTGAAGAAGCAGGAAATATAGTTTCTTCTTCTTTCTGGTCAAACTAGAGTTCCCACCCTGCGTTTGTCCTCCACCACCAACCAGTGCAGTGTCCGTCCCTCCAGGTTCCTGACATGTTGACCTCACAATAACATGAGGTCACTGTGACCTTTGACCACTGAAATCTAATCAGTTTCTCTCTTTGAGTCAAAATGTGAAGAAATCCCCTAAAGACAGACTTGAGATATCATGTTCAAGAGGCCATTAACATGTTCAGTAACCTTTGACCCTTGACCTGAATCTAATGAGTTCCTCTGTTAGTCTGAATGAAGCTTGAACCAAATCTGAAAGGATTCTCTTGAGGAGTTTTTAACAAAGAGGGGATTTACCAGGGTGAGGGTCACATGATCACGTTTTGTATGAATGTTGTGTTTTCTGATTTAATTCTCACAGATTTGATATTTTCTTTAATTACAGACTCGGTGGTCATTTCCTCTCAGTGACTCACTGTGAAGTCGTGGTCTCAGCTCTGAAGTCAGACCCCTCACATCTGAGAGAACTGGATCTGAGTGGAAACAAGCTGCAGGATTCAGTAGTGAAGCTGCTCTGTTCTGGACTGGAGAGTCCAAACTGTCGACTGGAGACTCTGAGGTCCTTAAATCCTTCTTCACTTTTCAGACTTTCTTTCTTATTGGGTCATTATTTATTTGACTTGTCTCAGTTCTGCTCTGCTCACTGTCCCTCAGTCATCTGTCCCTCACCCAGCCTGTCAGTCACGTCCACCTCATCAACTCCATTCACCTGCACTCACCTGCTCCTGATCACTGAGAAAGTGTCAGTAAATAACATGTGGACTGAGGCCGAGCACTCGTCCTCCTCAGGTTTTCAAAATAAGACACATTCTTATTGAAACACGTTGGACAGTTGATAAGTATAGAAACAAACAGGAGGTGACATCAGGAGCCGTCCCTACTTTAAACAGTGTTTAATTACACAAACCTGCTCAGTGACCAACACACAGAGAAGAAGCTGATGAATGAAACAATGGTCCAACATGTCTGATCTGATATTGATCTTCAGGTCACAGACTGGACTGAGGTCAGCAGCATGTTGAGAGTCTGTGTTGACATGATGACGATCCACAACAACAGGAGGACACATTCTAATATTCATATTTCTTTATCCAGGTTGAAGTGCTGCAGATTGTCAGAGATCAGCTGGTCTTCTCTGGCTTCAGCTCTGAGGTCAAACCCCTCTCATCTGAGAGAATTAAGTCTGAGTGGAAACGACAACCTGCTGGACTCAGGAGTGAAGGAGCTGTGTGGTTTTCTACAGAGTCCAACCTGTCGACTGGAGACTCTGGGGTCAGTTCACTGACTGACTTTTGTAGATTTCACATCTATGAACAGCATTTATACACAATTTATCTCATTTAATTCTAATTTAACATAATTCATCTTCATACATAACTTGAATCCATTCAATAATTAATCTGTGACATTTTAAATATTCATCTACTTGTTAAAACACTGAGTTTAGTTCTGGATTTCCTAAACTGATCTGCAGGACAGAGACCGGGTCCAAATAATCTATTTTACTGAATCAGGACTCGTTTTTAGTCCAACATGTCTGATTTCATATTTATCTTTCATGTTATGAGTCTGTGTGACATGAATATGTGTCTGTTATTTTCACGCATGAACTCAGTTTAATTAAAAGTTTTATTCTTTATCCAGGTTGCATCACTGCAGACTGACAGAGATCAGCTGTTCTTCTCTGGCTTCAGCTCTGAGGTCAGACGCCTCTCATCTGAGAGAACTGGATCTGAGCCACAACAACCTGCAGGACTCAGCAGTGAAGGAGCTGCTTGATCTAAAGCACAGTCCAACCTGTCGACTGGAGACTCTGAGGTCAGTAGATGAGTCAGTCCACGCTGCTTTCATCAGTATTTTACTAAACACAGTCAGTATCACAGATCCAGGGTCTGTGCTACCAAGCAGGATTTGTGGTTATCAGGTTAACTTCAGGTTTAGTTTTTTCAGTCCTACGAAGCTCGTCCACTTCTTAACGAGGTAAATCACCATGGTAACTTCTGATGAACGGCTAACCTGCTCCAGGTTAAGTTGGAGATCAACCCGTATAGAAGCTCCGCCCACTGACCACAGTGACTCTACACTGTTGTGTGGTGCACACTCTCCTTAAAGGGACGGATAAGGGAAGTTTAAATCAACGTCTGGTTGGTTCAGTTGATCTCTAACTCAGCCAGAACATCTCAATGTCTCCAGACTCATCCTGTCCCCAAAACACCAGATGACCTCAGTCAGCTTCCTGGAGACAGGTCCATGTGTGTGTCCTCAGAGACAGGGAGACAGTGTGTGTCCTCAGAGACAGTGAGACAGTGTGTGTCCTCAGAGATAGTGAGACAGTGTGTGTCCTCAGAGACAGTGTGTGTCTTCAGAGTCAGTAAGACAGTGTGTGTCCTCAGAGACATTGAGACAGTGTGTGTCCTCAGAGACAGTGTGTCCTCAGAGATAGTGAGACAGTGTGTGTCCTCAGAGACAGTGTGTGTCTTCAGAGTCAGTGAGACAGTGTGTGTCTTCTTGTCTTCCACTCGTCTTGTTAGTAAACAACAGATTCAGAACTCGTGGCTTCGAGTTATTTATCTCGTTCACATGTTATTATGTCGTGGTCACGTAATATATTTTTACCAGATGCCACCAGGGGGCGCTGTAACTTACACAAGCTGGACCACAGCTGACAGCCTCACACGAGGGACAGAGACGTCTTCATCTGATCTGAGACAGTTTGTCCTCTCACTTCATCAGTGAAGAACTGATCAGGTGGATCTTTGTCACAGCTCTGAGATCAGTGGGACTGAAGCCTCTCCTCATCACCATGGTAACCAGGAGCTCTTTCTACAGAGCAGAACCTCTGCTGAGGTCCATCTGTCTCATCTGGTCCCAGTTTGTCAGAAGCAGATGTTCATCAACACACAGTGAAACATGTCTTCACCTGTTACAGCAGTAAATCCACCTCTCAGGTGTCCACTCTGCACTTTGACATGCAGAGGACACACACTGAGCTCTTAGCGTGTTCATTCCAACACGTGAACATGAAGCAGAGAGGAAGCTGCTCCACCTCTGAACAGGACTGAAGTCCCTGCTGCTCTTTCTACTGGATGAGCTGCATTACTGACTCACAGCTGATGAAGTGAGTCTCTGGGACACTGATGTCTTCTTCTCTCAACAGGTGGGAGGAGTCTTAGTGGATCTGAGTGTGAAGAGGACAGTGTGTGTGGACGGAGGCTGAGCTGTGTCCTGATGATCCAGAGGCTGAAACAGCAGCAGCTTGTGTGTAGTCTCCAATCTACACAACCCCTAATCTGCATGTGTTTGTGAGATGAAGCCGGAGCACCTGGAGAAAACACGTGGAGAACATGCAGACTCCACACAGGAAGACCCATCTGAACCGGATTCAAACCAGCAACCTTCCTGCCCCGATTGTGTTTATTCACATGAAGAATGTGTTTATTGAAATGACACAACACAAGCAGAATATATAAACCCTCTATAAAGAGTCACATACAGTGTGTTTAAGTTTGTCTTTATTATTGTCCACCTTTGTCCCTCAGTCTGTCTCCATGTGTGTAGAACCACATTCTGTGTAGATGTTTGTTTATGATCTTAAAGTTCCTGGATTCACGTCACAAATTGATTTAGTTTAACACAAAGTTAAACTCATTGAAATCACTTTGAGTTTAAAATCAGAGTTTTGTCTTTGACACAAAAGATCAAAACTCTGAACTTAAAAATGGGACGTTTTCATTTCTGCATCAGGTAAAGAGCGGTGGTGGCTTTTCTACTTTTGACCCATAGGTGGCGCTGCAGTGTAACAGCAGCACATCCCAGTCAAAGCCTTTATATTCAGTCTAACACATGGATTCCGTGACAAGAGGCGTGGCACTACAGCTGTGGACCAATAAGGGAGAACCAAATGGATTTGCGGTGACTCTCCTCCAATATTTTAAACCAATCACATTAAATCTACTGTTATAATTATATCAAACCCCTTCTGTTCGGGCCATTATTGACGACCTATTGCTAACTGATTTAGCCTAGACTGTGATAATTGTCCATAGCTATGTTGTTCAACTTTCATTGCGTCTCAATAAATA
>NC_083642.1:566176-583676 GCF_963576545.1 Limanda limanda | reverse complement strand
ACACACACACACACACACACACACACACAACTTAAACCAGCCTTACATAAACACACACTCTTCCATTCACTCACTAACACACACACACGCACACACATGTTTGTACAGCTATCTTAGTGATGACACTCATTAGCCTAATTGATGAGTTTATGCCCCCCCCCTCAGCTGAAACACTCCATGCTGGCCTTGGCTCTCTCCATCTCGTGCAGGAAGTTGTAAAACTGAGGGAGTGTCAGCTCTGGAGGAAGAAAACAGGAAGTAGTTAGCGTCGCTATGGTAACACAGACAATTCATACAAATGTCAGTTTTATTTCTCTTTTCAAAGTTTAGCATCGACAGCAAAGCTTCAACATTTTCGTTGACGGTGGTAAAAACTCTGAAGTTCTTTAAAAGGACATTTTCTCTGGAAACTTGAATGTGACTCGCAGAGCCCCCCCCCCCCCCCTCTCAGGTTCAACACTGATAGAAATCTGTTCTCTCAACACGTCTGCTCGCTTTAATCAAGATCCATGAATCACAATCACAGAAATCAGTGAAAATGTCACAAAACGTTTCATCTCACAACGTTAAAGAAAGAACAAAGTTCCTGGATCGGCTTCTTCACGGATCTGTAACCAAAACACAATGAACTCTTTCTTGACTCGTTGATGAATGAAATCAAATCTGTTGAGTGAACTTCTGTCTCTCGATGCTTTCTGACATGCACTCGTTCCTCTGGATCTCCTCTGGAGGATCTCACTCAGTTCCTCTCTCTCCTCCTCTCCCCTGAACCCTGAGGAGCATCTGATGCTAACTCATATCTCACAGCTTCACTTCCTCTTCTGCTGAATCATCTCATCAGCTTCATTTCATCCAGGTTCTTTACAAACACAATAAATCACTTTGAGAGGAAATTTGTCTGTAACGACACACACACACACACACACTCTCACTCACACACACACACACACACACACACACACACACACACACACACACACACACACACACACACACACACACACACACACACACACACACACACACACACACACACACACACACACACTCACACACACACACACACTCTCACACACACACACACACACACACACACACTCACACACACTAACACACAAACACACACACTCACCCATGTAGACGTTTTCAGTGGAATTCCCTTTTCTGACCACGAGCTTCAACTGCAGGAGGACGACAGGTCACATGTCACTGTGTGTGTCTGTGTGTGTGTGAGTGTGTGTGTGTGTGTGTATGTGTGTGTGTGTGTGTGTTAGAGTGTGTGTGTGTGAGTGTGTGTGTGTGTGTGTGTGTAACTGCGTGTGTGAGAGAGAGAGAGAGAGTGTGTGTGTGTGTGTGTGTGTGTGAGTGTGTGAGTGTGTGAGTGTGTGTGTGTGTGTGTGTGTGTGTGTGTGTGTGTGTGTGTGTGTGTGTGTGTGTGTGTAAAGCTTTCTTACCTGCAGATAGATGTTTCCCACTTTCTGTGTCTCACTGGTTCCAACAGTCACTGTAGGTTTCAGAAAGAGAAAGAGTTACTTTCCTGTTTCCTTTCCACACTCACCTCTGAAATCTAATATTAAAAATAATAATAATAATAATAATAATAATAATAATAATAATAATAATAATAATATCTAATATTTGAACCAGATCTGAAGCCCTTCCCTCAGGTGTTGTGGAGATCTCATGCTCACAGCGTGGAGTCACCAGAGAACATGAACGCCTCTGACCACTAGGTGTCGCCAGTGCGTAGATATAGAAACATCCTGATCTTAAGGAGATGTGCACAAGGACCTGCATGAGGGACAACATCTTCTTCTTCTGACGGTTAATGGCGTTTGGCAAACAACTGAACGGTGCATCAGCGCCCCCGTGTGGACAGGAGTGTGAGTCCGAGTGGATATTTACCTAAGTTCTGTGAAACAGTCCTGACTCCTTCACCTTGCATCTCCTGAGTCCCTCTGTGATATTTCTCTCAGACTCAATGTGTTTCTTTGCAGTGAGTTTTTAAGTGTCTTCATCTGAGAGGACAACATGCAGAGACACGCTGTCTTTAGCTGACTGGACGTTTTCTACCTGGACAAACATCTCAGTGAGGTCCAGCAGCCGCTCCCTGTCCCCTGGGCTGTGAGGTCCTATCACCTGTGAGTGTTTCAGAGTCAGGAGCTCATGTGGATGAACAACCAGGCCGATAGAGACCCATCGACTTCAGCTGTTCAACCAGAGCCACTCCTACACAAAGCTCTAAGAACAGGAGCTGAAGATCTGGTGAGGACATGAACCTGCAGTGGATCATCTCACCTCCGAACTTCCACTCCATGTCCAGCAGCTGGTTGACCATCAGCGCCTGACTGACCGCCTGGCGGGACAGCGCCGCATGATGCTCCGCCCACTGCAACACACCCCCGCATGTCAGAAACACTGCTGCAGCTGGAAGCTTCTCATGGAACCACCAGAAGAAACCGATGGAAAGTTACCTGCTGTGAGAAGTGAGACGCCTTGTCCTCGCTGAGTCCTGAGGAGACAAACAGCAGGTCAGAGGTCACGTGGTCAAACTGGACCGTGGATTAAAAACACAGAGGGGACATGTGACCTCCGACCCCGAGGTGACCTGGAGCCTGTGATGCGTACCTAACGTGAGCAGGTCCTCTCCGAGCAGATCAGCTGACAGGTTCTTCTTCAGGGCTCCTGGGACACAACAGAAGAAGAAGACAAACCTTTGAGGTTGACAGCAGAAGATGAACCAGGTTCTGTCAGAACGTATAATCTCTGTGTGCGTGTGTGTGTGTGTGTGTGTGTGTGTGTCTGTGTGTGTGTGTGTCTCTCACCCTGTGGCACCAGCAGGACGCTCTTCATCAGGTTCCTCAGAGGAGCGGCGCTCATCCCCTGTTCCCCCGCGAAGTCCGTGAGCTGCTGCATGAACCTCTCCGTCTACACACACACACACGCACGCACACACACACACACACACACACACACACACACACACACACACACACACACACACACACACACACACACACACACACACACACACACACACACACACACACACACACAGACACACACACACACACACACACACACACACATACACAGACACACACACACACACACACACACACACACACACACACACACACACACAAACACACACACACACACACACAGAGAGAAACACACACACAGACACAGACACACACACACATACACAGACATACTTGTCTTGGTTCAGTTATAACGGGGAAAGTGCCATAAACATCAATATTATGTGTCTGTGTATGTGTGTGTGTGTGTGTGTCTGTGTCTGTGTCTGTGTGAGTGTGAGTGTGTCTGTGTATGTGTGTGTGTGTGTGTCTGTGTCTGTGTCTGTGTGAGTGTGTCTGTGTATGTGTGTGTGTGTCTCTCTGTTTGTGTCGCTCTGTGTGTGTGTGTGTGTATCTGTGTGTGTATCTGTGTGTGTGTGTGTCTGTGTGTGTCTCTCTCTGTGTGTGTGTGTGTGTGTGTGTGTGTGTGTGTGTGTGTGTGTGTGTGTGTACTCACCTCTTTAGGCTCCAGGAGGAACTGGAACAGAATTTCAATCAGACGATGAAACTGCTGCAGAAAATAAAACCAAATAAATGTTGGTTATTAACACAATATTGAGTCTGATTCTCCTCAGAAGTTTGATCCAGATGCATCACAGCTGGTTGTTCCCTGACAGATGTGTTCCCTGACAGATGTGTTCCCTGACAGATGTGTTCCCTGACAGATGTGTACCACTCGGAACCAGTTCAAACCTCAGACCGGTGTAAACAGCTCCGGGTGAACACGTGACCTACCTGCTCGTTGAGCTTGTTCAGGTTCAGGAAGTCGCTGCTCACAGCTTCCGGTAACACGTCTTTAGTGAAGTGAAGAATCATCCTTTCATCCATAGATATATATATATGTTAATATCTATCGTTTCATCCGAGTTTTATTTCCAGATTCACCGGAAGCAACAAACGGTCACGAGCCGAGCGGCTGCACTTCCGGGTTGGTCAGTGAGCATGCGCAGCTCGCGGCTGTTTCCTGCTGGGGAAGAAATAAAATCAGGAAAAATCATAAAATGTGTTTTAAACGACGAACAAGCGAATAAACCTTCAGATAATGTTCTAATAAATCATCTGGGATACTCAAATAACTTTTTAATATGCAGGTATGGATAAAAAAAGGTTATTTTATCATTAGAAAATAATATAAACAACATGTGCTTTAGTATTTTTTATTTAATAGTTGTAGTTTTTCTTCTTAGCATTTGAAAATATTATATTATTTAACAAGAAAATGAATTTAATGTTTTTTTAATGAATAATTACAGGTTAAACATACTTTGAGAAAAAAAAAACTAAAATAGAAGATTCCATTCTGTCTTGAACTTACGGTAAAAATCATAATTTTGATACTGAATTTATTGTTTTGGTTCTGATTGATAGTGACGAGCATTTGTTTCTGTATGAATAGTCACCAGATTAAATAAACATTAGTTTCAAATGGATATAAATGTTATAAGAATAGTTAGCTCCACCTGGACTTCAGTGTAAAACACTACATAGACGGAAATGTAAGAGTAATGATGTCACAGGAGGAAGTACTGAGAGTATTTACTTGAGTAATGAGATTTATTATCATCACCTCTGAAAGTAGAAGAACTTCATCTCACAATATGTTATGATATAAACCCTTCAAGAGAGTAAATGTTATTTTAAACCACTTTTATTTCATGAGAGAGAGAGAGAGAGAGAGAGATTTCGCGGGTTCCACCTCAGGGGCAGAAAACAGGGAGTTAACTTTCTCACCTGGAAAATCAGCGATGGCTCCGAGCGACCAATAAGCTGCGACCTCTCAAGAAAGAGGGTCGTTAGGAGGAGGGGCCAAGAGAGAGAGAGAGAGAGAGAAACAGAAAGAGAGAGAGAGAGAGAGAGAGAGAGACTTGGACCTCCGCTCTGACATTTTGAACCTGCACCTCGCACAGACCCTCAGGACCCAGCACCTCCTCCTTCTCCTCCTCCTCTCCTCACCTCCTCCCCTCAGCACCTCCTCTCTTCTCCTCTCCTCCTCCCCTCAGCACCTCCTCTCTTCTCCTCCTGCAGCCGTGGAGGAGCAGCACGCGGGCGTCGTTATGTAAGTTGTAACACTTTTCCTTCTTTCCCTCCTTCCTCCTCCTCCTCTTCCTCCTCCTCCTCCTGCACGAGCAGTTGAAACCTTTAGCTTCTTGCCCGGTTCTGTCTCTGCCCCCCCCCTTGCATCGTGCGGTCATGTGTGTGTGTGTGTGTGTGTGTGTGTGTGCACGTCGTGTGCACGTGGACAGATGTTGAGCCTGATGTGGCGACACTTTTACACATTGTATCAAACTGAGTCAGTTCAAAGTTTCACTTCGTCCCTGAAGTTTGATACAAAGTTTCAACTTGTTGCTCCTCCTCTTCCTCCTCCTCTTCCTCCTCCTGTCGTTCCCCAGCAGCTGAAACCTTTAGATTCTGGCTCGGTTCTGTCTCTGCCCCCCCCTCCCCTCTCTGCACCATGCTGTTCGTGTGTTTGTGTGTGTGTGTGTGTGTGTGTGTGTGTGTGCACGTCGCGTGTGTCCATGTGCACGTCGTGTGCACGTGGACAGATGTTGAGCCTGACGCTTTGACTCCATGTATCAAACTGAGTCACTTCAAAGTGTCATTTCGTGCCTGAGGTTTGATACAAAGTTTCAACTTGTGTCTCTTCCTCAAACCCTAATCCTGCTCCTCCTCCTCCTCCTGCTCCTCCTGCTCCTCCTCTCTCCTCCTGCTCCTCCTCCTCTCTCCTCTCTCCTGCTCCTCTCTCCTCCTCCTACTCCTCCTCCTCTCTCCTGCTCCTCCTCTCTCCTGCTCCTCCTCTCTCCTCCTGCTCCTCCTCCTCTCTCCTCTCTCCTCCTCCTCTCTCCTCCTCCTCCTCCTCTCTCCTCCTCTCTCCTCCTCCTGCTCCTCTTGCCCGTGGGCTCTAGTCTCAGGAGGTGGAGCACCGATCTGACTTTTACTGTTTTAATCGGGCTCCGGTGGTTTCCTGGTTGGAGAGAGAGTGTTGGTTGGTGTGTGTGTGTTTGTGTCTGTGTGTGTGTGAGAGGTGACGTATAGCAGGAGCGGTTCAATCTGCAGGATGTGGATCTATGTGGATCTATGTGGATCCAGGTGGATCTATGTGGATCCATGTGGATCCAGGTGGATCTATGTGGACCCAGGTGGATCTATGTGGACCCAGGTGGATCTATGTGGACCCAGGTGGATCTATGTGGACCCAGGTGGATCTATGTGGATCCAGGTGGATCTATGTGGATCCAGGTGGATCTATGTGGACCCAGGTGGATCTATGTGGACCCAGGTGGATCTATGTGGACCCAGGTGGATCTATGTGGATCCAGGTGGATCCAGGTGGATCTATGTGGATCCAGGTGGATCCAGGTGGATCCTCAGTCTGGCCTCCAGCAGGTGAAGGCCTGAATAAACCCATGTGGACAAAACAAATCCTCTGAGCTGATAAAACATAATTCTCATTAAAACACGTGTTTGTCCTTCAGGAGCTTTTCATCTGTTTCATCAGGTGAAAATAATCCAACATCATAATTTACTTCCAATGTCCTGGAGACAGTGAATCTTCTGCTTAATATAAAACTTTCACCACTAATGAAATTGCACATAAATGTTCATGACTTGAGTTTTGCTCTGGATTGAATCTGCAGAAAGTTCTGATTCATATTGGAAACAAGTTGTTAGAGCTGCAGATGTAGAGTGAGTTCAGTGACTTTCATATTTCACACTTAAACTGTTAAACAACTCACAAAACCTTTGTGTTTGGTTCATGAATTCAGTCTCAGGTGTGTGTTGTTTCTGAAGCTGTGTGTTGTTTCTGAGGCTGTGTGTTGTTTCTGAAGCTGTGTGTTGTTTCTGAGGCTGTGTGTTGTTTCTGAGGCTGTGTGTTGTTTCTGAGGCTGTGTGTTGTTTCTGAAGCTGTGTGTTGTTTCTGAGGCTGTGTGTTGTTTCTGAAGCTGTGTGTTGTTTCTGAAGCTGTGTGTTGTTTCTGAGGCTGTGTGTTGTTTCTGAGGCTGTGTGTTGTTTCTGAAGCTGTGTGTTGTTTCTGAAGCTGTGTGTTGTTGTGTTGTGTGTTGAGCTGCAGGGGAAACCAGAGGTCAGAGGTCACCTCTCTGCTGCTGCTCCTTCAGGTAGAATGAGCAACACACAACTGATCCCAGTAGTAAAGAATTCATCCGGATCTCGTTGTCGAGCGAGAAGACAAACGTGTCTGGACTCGTTTTGCTGATGTTGGAATTTAAGTATGAAATAAAAATGTCGCAGTCGTCGTCTTTGACATTATTTCTATCTCCTGTAACTTTTTCTGGAAACTTCCTCCTGTCGTCTGGAACCTGTCGGGTGACGTCAGGTCACTGATCTGAGATCTGAGGCTCGTCCTCACTGATCTGAGATCAGCTCCAGCTTTTACTTTCCTTCAGTCTCAATGAACCTTTCATCTAAAGTTACAGTTCAGAGAATTATGGGAAACTATGAGTTTTAACGTCTGACTCCGGTCGACTCAGAGAACTGGTGCTGACGACAATCAAAACATTAATGTAGTTATAATTGTGTAAAGAATGAACACAATTATATCGTTATGAATTATTTTTCGTGATACTTTTATCTTGTGACTGTCGGACCACCCAGCGTCAGTGTGATGTCACACTTTGTCTTTAATCACGTCTGTGATCTGCAACGAGAGCTCAACACAATATTCTGTTCATCTGATCCATAATCTATAACCGGTCCTATGACCAGTGTATGATTCTGACCCGGGGGTGTGAGTGCAGTGTGTGAGTCTGACCCGGGGGTGCAGTGTGTGAGTCTGACCCGGGGGTGCAGTGTGTGAGTCTGAGGTTCAGAGTTCAGTCTGAACAACCAGCAGCCGAGTGAAGGATCGGAGCTGAAGGAGCAGAGAGAACATGACAGAAGAGGAATGTGGCCCAGAGAGGCCCCGAGGACCCCCCCCACCCCCCCACACTGGAACAATCCCCTCTCGCAGTGCGGACCCTAATCTCTCACCACCAGACAGCTCTTTGATGTGCAGCCCCCCCCCCCTCTTGTCCCCTCCCTGGGCCCCTCGGTCGCTGCCTCACTTCCTCACTTCCTCTCTTCCTCTTCACTCTCGCTTCCTTCTCTCGTCTCAGGACGTTTAGAACCAGACGGATTCTCACAGATTCACCAGCAGCTCAGAGAGAGAGAGAGAGAGAGAGAGATGATGAACAGATGAGCAGGCGGAGGTGGAGGAAGGAAACAACATTTAACTGAAGTGAACAGAGCGTTAGACAATCCAGTGAAAGAACCAGGTTCCTTCTCCTCTGTGAGTCTGGTGGCGTCTGCAGAACCCTGTCAGGTGATGCTGCTGCAGGAGGCGGAGTCTAAAGTGACCCTCCCACTGGAGCAGCTTTCAGACGTGAACTGGACCCCCCCCCCCCGGCTCCACAGCTCCTCCTCCTGGGCTCCTGGATCAGGTGTGGCTCAAACCTCTCTGGTGAAGAAGTGCTGACACACACGAAGATGTGGAGAGAGTTTGTGGTGATCAGACGACGTGTCAAGTGATGTAAACATGATCACATGACCTCTGCAGCAGAGGTAACCGGTCACTTACTGTGTGTGTCACGTCCGTCATGTGTTAAGGCCGGCGCATGCTTCTGTGTTTTCAGGGTCCCGGAAGCGTAAGAGCCTTCCGGACCCTGAAGTACTTACGTTTCCCTTCTTACGAGCTTACGTGCGTCGCCCAATGTTTCTAACTAGACGGCAAAGCTCCGCAAGCCTCACGTAGCCGGCAAGGCTGTGATTGGTCGGCTAACTACATCATTTCCGGAGTCGCATTTCCGGTTCATGCCCGATAATACCGGCGGAAACCACGGAAGATTTAGAAGAACGAATATGGACCAAACAGAAGAGCACTTGGCAGAAGAGATCCGAAACTATGACCACTAGTAGAACCCGTCACTGACCGGAGGATTCGTCCGTCAGAAAAAGGCTCTGAGGAGCCGCCGTGGTGATGTAAATAAACCGCTCTTCTTCGTGCCACACACGAAGAAGAGCCGACTTCGACAAAAAACATTACTGCGCCTAGTGTTCTGGCGGGGAATTGCATGGAAACACGCGCAACGCTTGGAAAACGATGAATGACAACGAGTCCTGCGTCTAGGGGTGCAGCGATTAGTCGACATGGTCGACAAAAATCGATGACAAAAATAGTCGCCGACGAATTTACTCGTCGAAGAATCGTTGGTGACGTCATAGCGCGTGTTTCTCGTGCCGCGAAGCGGAACTAAACGTTGTTTTACCGGAGGTGCTGATAGAAGTAGCTGAGGAGTGAGCCCTCTCGCTCCCTTCCTATCTCTGAAAGTCGCGCATGTGCAATAGCGACGAAACATGGACCGCGCAGGATTCTAGCATCCATAACAAAAATATGGTTTAAACTTGTTTTTAACGAGTTTAAAAGCGAAATGTTATCCCATTTAGTCCGAAGAAGACTGTAGTTTCGTTTGTTGAATTTTTTATTATTGTTATTTTCTCTGTCCTTTTTGTTTACACGAAAAATGGATACTTGATTTTTAATTTATTTTTAGTACCAGCACTCGGCCTGTTCTTGGTTCACAGTAAAAAGGGAAACTTGAATTAAAATATTTTTTTTTTTATTAGCACTTTGCCTGTCCTTGGTTTTAAATGGACAAAAACTTGATTTCTTTGCTTTTGTGTCAACAGTACCCTTATATGAAACAAAGTTTATTAAAAGACATTTTTGTTAATGAAGTATCGATCTTTATTGTCTTTATTTTCAGTCATCACATGCCTCGAACAACCTCAAGCTAAATTTAAAAGCTGCTTGCTAAATAAGAGCAATTGAGAATTTGTGTCATTCATAATCCGATTAGTCGATTAATCGTTTCAATAATCGGTGACTAATCGACGATCAGAATAGTCGTTAGTTGCAGCCCTGCCTGCGTCACAACTGCGTGAAAAGCCACAGACGCCTTTAGAAACCTCGTCCACACGTCCACTCGCTCTCTGGGAAGCTTCAGGACATTGTCCTGCTGGTTCCTCACATGGACTCACGAGGACATGTGGTATATTGTTCTTAGGTATAGAACACGTCAGGAACATGTGAGGAACGCGTCGGGAACATGTGAGGAACCATCAGGAACATGTGAGGAACACGTCGGGAACATGTGAGGAACACGTCGGGAACATGTGAGGAACCATCAGGAACATGTGAGGAACACGTCAGGAACATGTGAGGAACACGTCGGGAACATGTGAGGAACACGTCAGGAACATGTGAGGAACACGTCGGGAACATGTGAGGAACACGTCAGGAACATGTGAGGAACACGTCAGGAACATGTGAGGAACACGTCAGGAACATGTCAGGAACATGTGAGGAACACGTCAGGAACGCGTCAGGAACATGTGAGGAACACGTGAGGAACACGTCAGGAACACGTGAGGAACACGTCAGGAACATGTGAGGAACACGTGAGGAACACGTCAGGAACATGTGAGGAACACGTCAGGAACATGTGAGGAACACGTCAGGAACATGTGAGGAACATGTCAGGAACATGTGAGGAACACGTCAGGAACACGTCAGGAACACGTGAGGAACACGTCAGGAACATGTGAGGAACATGTCAGGAACATGTGAGGAACACGTCAGGAACATGTGAGGAACACGTCAGGAACACGTCAGGAACATGTGAGGAACACGTCAGGAACACGTCAGGAACATGTGAGGAACACGTCAGGAACACGTGAGGAACACGTCGGGAACACGTCAGGAACATGTGAGGAACACGTCAGGAACATGTGAGGAACACGTCAGGAACACGTCAGGAACACGTGAGGAACACGTCGGGAACACGTCAGGAACATGTGAGGAACACGTCAGGAACACGTGAGGAACACGTCAGGAACACGTGAGGAACACGTCAGGAACATATGAGGAACACGTCAGGAACATATGAGGAACACGTCAGGACTTCAGTGTTTTGTGCTTTGCAGTGAAACTTAGAGGTTTTCTGTCGGGATCAAGTTTAGATCTTTAAGGAGATTCTGTGCAGATGATCTCCTGTGTTCTTGTAGCTGAGGTGAATCATGTCAGCGGCTGAGTGTGTGTTCTTTGTGTAGCACGTCTCGCTGTGTGTGTTCTTTGTGTAACACGTCTCGCTGTGTGGTCACAGCACGAGTGGAGGTCGTTACAGGTCGGTGCTGAAAGCAGCAGCTAAGGACTCTGTCATCACTCAGGAGACGTTACTGACAGATGGAGCTGAACAATCCTGAGATATGTGGGAACGGCTGGGGCTCAGTGTGTGTGTGTGTGTGTGTGTGTGTGTGTGTGTGTGTGTGTGTCTGTGTGTGTCTGTGTGTGTGTCTGTGTGTGTGTGTGTGTGTGTCTGTGTGTGCGCAGGATGCACCTGGTGGTCTCTCGTTTACGATGTTCTTTTGTGTGTGGATGGTGAAATCCTGTTGTGTTGTCGCTTCCAAACACACATTAATACACATCACACACTTAATGCACACATGCTTTAACATTTGATTATTTGTTTATGGTTTTCTGAGTCAGATTAAATTAGATCATAAACCCCCTCAATTTATACTGAGCATCAAAAGTCCTGAGAAGTGAATGAGTCCTGTGTTAGAGTTGTGTTGATTCTTTGTGTAGTTGTATCAGGCAGCGTTGTGATCACTTGTGTCCTTCATGTAGACGAGCCTCGAACTGGCTGCAGGAGATTGTTGTTTTCATGATCCTCGTGAATTACAGTTCACATAATAACTCATCAGGAACTCAGGCCTTGGTCTTCAGCCGCTTCAGGTTTATTCATGTGCATAAAAAATGTGAGCGAGCGTCGGGAGAAGAGCTGAGAACTGTTCATATTTAAATAGTAAAAGATAAACGGTTCAAATAAGAAATGTACCGTTCATATTGTTATTTGTAGAAATCTTTTGGATAAACGTATTTCTGTTCAGTAGAAAAATTTGATTTATTTTATCATTAATTTCGGTTTATTGGCTCAAAGATAAAAAATACCAGTTTGCACACTGGAGGAGTGTTTGTGCTGCAGAGTTGAAAAGATATAAAACATATCTGCACACGACTCAGATCAGATCTCGAGTGATGATCGTTAAATGATCGTTAAATAATTACATCTGTTTGTTAAATAATTACATCTGTTACATCCAGGACCATAATTCAATGAGGATCAGGATCTGCAGCGTCAGGATGGATTTAAATTCTTAAAGGTTTTTGAGCCTCTTTGTTAATCGTGTGTGTGTGTGTGTGTGTGTGTGTGTGTGTGTGTGTGTGTGTGTGTGTGTGTGTGTGTGTGTGTGTGTGTGTGTGTGTGTGTGTGTGTGTGTGTGTGTGTGTGTGTGTGTGTGTGTGTGTGTGTGTGTGTGTGTGTGTGTGTGTGTGTGTGTGTGTGTTTCTCTTCAGGGCACATTCAGACAGACTAATGGTAGTTTAGCTGAAAGTGACAGTCTGCTACCTGAGGTCTGTACAGGCGTGTTTGACAAGGCTCATGACCCCCCCCCCCCCCTACATACACACACACACACACACACACACACACTTGTATCCACAGGCGCCCGGCACCATGACGGTCAGTTGGTGCAAAACAAGAATGTAGAAATGCAGCTTTTCATGTACAGAGGTGTGTTGTTCTCTCTCACACACACACACACACACACAGAGACACACACACACACACAGACACACACAGGCCTGTGTATCTGTTTACCTCAGGTCTGTATGGACATGTCTTGTGTTCCTGCTCTTTACTCGTCCTTGTCTCTCTGTGTAGATGCTTGAGAGAGTTTCCACGTGTCAGATCCGGTTTCTCTCGGGAACAGAAGCTTTATATCATATATATATATATATAATATATATATAATATCTATTCTCATGATTTCTGGATGAAAGCTCAATGAGGCCGGGAGAGAGTTTCTTTAAATGTGGCACAAATGTTCCTGGCGCTCACACATCATGTGCTGAGCCTCTTGAACACGATATCTCAAATCTGCTTCCGTGGAATTTCTTCACAGATGTTTGTAACGTGAAGCCGCCCTGCTGGTGGAGTCGAGTTACTGCGGGCGGGGATTCTTTCATCTGAAGTGAATCAGACCAATCAGGAGCCAGAGCTCCATGAATAACTGATCACGTGTTTATTCATTAGTCACATCTCCTCTGCAGCAGCACGGACATGAACTTTGTAATAAGTGTGATATGAGTAAAGTTCTTCTTCTCTGTTTCCTGGTTTGTGTTCAGGTTAGAAACGGAGGCGGGACAAACTCTGGACCAGTCGACGGCGACGCCTTCAAACAAGTTCCCTGCTGCTAACGTGGAGGAGAGCAACAACATGGCTGCTGCTGTGAGTCACACACACACACAAACACACACACACACACACACACACACACACACACACACACACACACACACACACACCACAGCTGCAACTACACAAAGGGGAAGTTTGGAATAGATGGAAGGAGGGAGGGAGGAGTGTGTGTGGTTGTGTGTGTGTGTGGTTGTGTGTGTGTGTGGTTGTGTGTGTGTGTGGTTGTGTAATACTTGTGGGGACCGTAACGTGTTCACATTATGGGATCTGACTTTTTCATTGAGACAAATACAGAGACTGAAAAGAGGAGACACACACACAAAAACACACACACTTTTACTCACAGTTTCACATGCGCACACACACACAAAAACACACACACACACACTCGTCCGTTACTGCTTCTTCCTCTTTCTCTCATTTCTCGCTCTTTCTGAGAGCGACACTTCCTGCTCTTTACCATCTGCTCCTCTCTCTCCCTCAGTCCTCTCTCTCTCTCTCTCTCTCTCTCTCTCTCTCTCTCTCTCTCTCTCTCTCTCCTCGTCACAGACCTCCTCTCTGTGTGTTAGCTCGTCTCCATGGCAACAGAAGTTCCCTCTCTGTGTGTGATCGTCATCCTGAGGTTTTCTCTTCAGGTTCAGACTCGTGTCGGGCGTGTTCATTCCATCGTGTGGCACCCTCTCTCTCTCTCTCTCTCTCTCTCTCTCTCTCTCTCTCTCTCTCTCTCTCTCTCCCTCTCTCTCTCTCCCTCCCCCCTCTCTCTCTCTCTCTCTCTCCCTCCCCCCTCTCTCTCTCTCTCTCTCTCTCTCTCTCTCTCTCTCTCTCTCTCTCTGTCTCTCTGTCTCTCTGTCTCTCTCTGTCTCTCTCTCTCTCTCTCACTCTGTCCCTCCCTCTCTCCTCTGAGGTTGTGTTAGTTGTTTGGTCAAAGGTCAAAGGTCACAGAGAGTAAAGGAACCTCCAGTGAAACCTTCAGTGTTGAAGTATCATATCAGTTTCCTGATCAGACACATTTTGACACTGATGTGAGTCGGAGCCTCGTCTGCAAACTGAGCTCTCGTCTCTGGTGAAGATCAGACAACCAGAGGAACAGATTTAAACAGATCACAGGATCACGGCATCGAACCCCCGGCTCAGACAGTGTTCTCATCGTTTAGGCCTCGCTAATGTGTTCTGACATCAGTCCGACGCCGCAGGGCCACACGGCTGCTCGCTGTGGAATGTGTCTGTCACACACACACACACACACACACACACACAGACACACAATGAGCTGGATGTGTGTGAGACCCGTCTTCAGCAGCTTTGCACGTTTCCTGATCTTTATCGTGAACTCTTTATGATGTCACCCTTTGGGCTGAAACCAGCACGATTGGCTCCGCCCCCTCAGTAGGTTGTAAACGTCACTGACAGCTGAGACTGACTGGTGATTGGTCGATGCTGCAGCTCCGCCCCTGGACGATGGCAGCGCTCGTATCCAGGATATCATGTCCATCTCTACAGTCTGTTACTGAAAGCAAACTTTAAAACCAAGTTACTAGTTAAATAACGTAGATATTATCGAGTAAAATGAAATTCATAAGCGTCAGAGTCCGAATCGGGTCCTTAGGAAGGAGGAAGTAAGGAATGAGGGAAGGAGGAAGTAAGGAAGGAGGAAGGATGAAGGATGAAGGAGGGAAAAGTCCAAACACGGCGTGTGAGCTGCTTGTGACAAACTTTACAATCAACAGGTTTTAATAGAGTTTACAAGAGATTATCTGGTCAATCTTTCTCATTTTAATAGTTTGGATTTTGTTCTCAGCGTTTTGTCGAGACTCTGTCGCCACTGAACTTCAGACTCCGCCTCTTTTCTGCGGAGTCTCTGCAGGAGTAAAGATTTAATTAAATAAATAAATAAAATGTTAGATGAGGGAGATTGTTTCTGTTCAACAGAGCAAAAGGAAAATAAATTTCAGTTCCTGGTTAAATAAAATCCACCTAATGCAATGTTATTATTATTATTATTCATATTGCAGAGTTTTTCCCTCTGGATCCTGGACAGTGAAACACGGCAGAAACATCTGAGCAGCAAGTGTTCAAGATACAAATCATTCAAAAGTCTGAGAGTGTTGCTCAAGCTGCAGATCACAAATCACCTCATCGTACACTTCTGCTGAGAGAGGGAGATTTATAGGGCTCTAAAAAGAGGAGGAGGAGTCAGGGGTGGGGGGGGGGACGACACCTGAGGGGGGGAAGCAGCCGAGTTCTTTACACACACACACACACACACACACACACACACACACACACCTAGCACTCGCACACATGTCGGTGGGGGGGGCAGCGGCTCACACCTGGCGTGAGAAGACGTCTCCTCCGTGTGTTTCCTGCTAACGATCGCGTGTCTTCTTTAAAACTGTGTCCAGACTCAACACAGCATGTGAACACAACTGTGTTACACTGCACGACAATCACGTGTGTGTGTTGACAAGGGATGGGGGAAAAAATCGATTCAGTTACAAATCGCGATTCTTGTGAATGACGATTTTAAATCGATATGCTGCCTCCATATGTTTTTTTAAACATATTTATTGGTTTATACGGGGGGGGGGGTATATGGGGGGAGCATGTTGACCAGCTCTTGTTTTTGCACAAGAATCTAAACATACCCAAGCACTAGCTTTGCATCGCCTACATGCAAACAACAATATCCTACTTCTTGTTTATTTCAAAGTTTATATTTTGAGTAAACTTTTATTCATTCTATTTAATTTATCTTTTATTAATTGTTTAAAAGTAGCCTAAGTGGCTTACATTTCTTAATCTGTCAGTTTGTGTGCAGTTGACTGGGGCTTTACAATAATAGGGAACATTTTTATTTATGTTCTCTATTGGCTGCCCGGCAGTCGTTAAGTTAATGTTAATATTTTAAATAAAACTTGTAAAGCTCTAATTGAATTTGACTGAGTTGTATTTGAAGGTTTGATTCAACATTTTTCCATGGTCCAGTATTTAAAAAAAAAAATAACCAGAGGAAATCGTAATATTGAATCGCAATACATACAGAATCGCAATGCATATCGTATCGCCACCTAAGGATCGTGATAGTATCGTATCGGGAGGTCCCTGCTGGTTCCCGTCCCTAGTGTTGACAGACGGACAGATTCTGGAACAGCAGCTTCTCCATCACTCCTCAGTCAGGACATGTAAATGTGTCTGCACCTCGTGTGTGTGTGTGTGTGTGTGTGTGTGTGTGTGAGGCCGGGGGGTGTGTGTCTGTCAGTCACACACACACACCCCCTGTCTCACTCCCTGTCACAGAGTGTGAGTCCTGTGCAGTGGGGGGGGGTGTGTGTGTGTGTCTGTGCAGTGAGTGAATGTGTTGACGACTCTCCTCTGGTGTGAAGCTGCAAACTGAACTCTGTGATGCAACAGATTCACTTCCTGTAGCGTGAAGCTGTCAATCATTAGCATCTTCAGAGTTCAGTTATTATTTAGGCATTATGCACACACACAAACACACAGTCGCACAGTCACACACACACAGACACACACACTACACTCAGGACGTCTTACAACAGTCACAAACAGCTGCAGATACGAAGCTGTGATTTGTGTGAAACATTCTCAGCCTGTTTTACAGCTGCTTCTTCTCTTCTTCTCTTTGTCTTTCTTCAGACTCAGAGGTCAGAGGTCAGCTCAACACTTTCAAACACTGTTAAGAAACCATAAATAACTTAATACACTTATTTTTTCACTGGAAGCATCTGCATTTGGTTTATATTCCCTCTCATTTATTCCAGTTTTGACTTTCATCTGAACAAAGAGGCCCACTCACGTGCACACTCATGTTTACTCACGTGCACACTCATGTTTACTCACGTGCACACTCACGTGCACTCATGTTTACTCACGTGCACACTCACGTGCACACTCACGTGCACTCTCACGTGCACTCATGTTTACTCATGCACACCTGTAGATCTGCTCAGGTGTCACAGGAAGACGTTGAGATCCGAGCAGCTTTGTTCACGTCTGATCCCAGTGAGAGCAGCAGAGATTAACTGGATCAGAGCTTCAAGCCGGGACTTTACCACTCAAGGCCGGGCCGGGCCGAGCGCGGTTGCT